>NW_015163165.1:69048-80589 GCF_001447785.1 Gekko japonicus
CCTTTCAACACTGTAAGTTGCAAACAAGGAAAGGGACAAAGATCTTACCCCCCACCAAAAAAAAACCCCTTGCCCCTCCTCTTATGATTACCCTAGTAACCTCAAGTCATCAGCAAACTAGATTAGATTAGATTTGATTAATGTAGCATCACTGCTTTGGCTAAACCCTACAAACTGCACTTGTATCAGTAGCAGCTGCCATCAATTGTCTTTACAGTACTGTAGGATGCTGAACTGCAAAAGGGTAGTCGATCTATGGCAATGATCCAGCCAAACCTATTCAGCTATATTTCTCCCAGCTACTTCAGTAGTCAGGGATATAGTCGTTGCGGCTGTATGGCTGTGGTCTTGGCATTGTAGGACCTGACGTTTCGCCAGCAGCTGTGACTGGCATCCTCAGAGGTATAACACAGAAAGATGGAGTACTCTCTATGTCAAGGTGAGAAGAAAAATGGTAGGAAGATAATTTATATCTACTCAGGAAGGTGGAGTAGGGCTGAGTCATTATCTTGTAGGAGTTCCCCAGGCTGTGACATGCTAATGGAGGAGCTTTCCTGAGGAGGTTCTTTTGCTTCAGCCAATCATCCTTGAAACTTCACTAACTAAAATTATTACTATCCAGAATCTCATTATACAACCGAATACCCCATCTTTGCCCGCATAACGTACCTTTGGGGCTCACCTCCCCCAGGGTTTGCCTGTTGCCAACAGCAGATGCTGAGGGAAATAGCCACTGTTTCTGGAATGGAGACAGGGGTCTTATTGCACAACTCTAGAAAGGAACTCAACTATTACCTTCTACCTGCCTTTGATACCTGTGCTCAAGTAGGCTGTTGCTGAAAAGAGTCAAACTATAATAAACCAAATTGTCTCTAAAGTGCTATTAGGATTGCCAGTCCCTTACTCGTTGGCAGTGCATAAAGCTCTAGATGTTCAAATGCATCAGATGAGGCTGCAGTGTCTCCTGGCCTTGCCTTCACCAGTCTTTCCTAATTTACATGATATGGCCTGTAAGATTCTACATTCTTATCTTCAGGAGATAAAGGATGAGCAAGAGGAACAGTGAATAATCCGGGACAAAAGACGCAGTGATTGCAGTCATACTCATAATCAGGGAGTTATAGTGCAATCCTAAACAGAGTTATACCCTTCTAAGCCCTTTGACTTCAGTGGACTTAGAATGCTGTAAATCCACTTAAAATTGCACTGTTGTAACATTTAAAACTGGACACCTGGCTGTTAAAACCACTTTGTTCTTCTGGAATTTCCGTTTTTTTCAGTAATCCCTTCGTGAAAATAAATCTCTATTTACAGCAATCTCAGCAATGGTTCAGAGACTCAGTTATTGTACATGGAACTTCACGTATAATATAAACATTTCATCCTGTTGTACCTCAGTGCTTCATTGCAGAAACTGTCATCTGAAAGCAACAGCATGTTTTTTAAAGAATACAGTAGAATGGCAGGATACAATAACTTACTGAAAGAAAGGTCAATAGTAAAAAAAAAAACTTGTCAAAGGTTTACAATAAATTATAAGTAAAAAGTGAAAGCTCACTAGAAGTTGCTACATCAAATGTTGAGTTATTCTAAAGGTCAGTATACCATGCTGCAATGCATGTAAAATGAACTTTACCATCCCAGGAACACAGGAGTCTTTGTTTTTCCAATGCATTTATATAATTCAGTTTTAAGAACCAATTGGAAAAAAAATCCTTAGCTGGTGTTAACCAGGCTAATATCCTTGTGGTCCCTTCACCACATGCCCAGATGAATTAACATCAAGTAAGCAGACTTCTATTTCTGTTAATATACCTCATTAGAATAAACACACATCCTGATATAACAGTTGCCTCCTGGTCAGGCAGGGTTCAGCGTTTTCCTTATTTCTAATCGTCTCTGACATACCTGTAATTTGAAACTCAATTGATAGAAACATTGCTAGAATTTCCAGAGGGAGGGAAATGTCAGTTGTAGGATCATCATAGTAAGAATTCCTAAAATACAGGATTTTTATTTTCATACTGTGCTAACATTATTTACATAATATTGCATGGGAGTGATATAGCATTTGTTTAAACTGCCATGTATCAAATAATTTTATAGCTTATTCACAATACACACTTATGTACAGAAAATTTCCATTCATGCATTTATATATATTTCATTTGGTACACATTACACACACAGTCTTTATGCTTTTTCAAATCAAGTCGGGGAGGGGGGTAAGAGTTCAAAATCTAACTACCAGAATTAAAGAGCTTACATCATGTCACTGACAATTTAATTTATAAGCTAAATGAAGGATAAAAATTTACGTGTTTCTTCAGAGGCACCAGGACAAGACAGGGAGTCATTATAAATACAGATAAAGAGATGTCTTTTCAGGCTGTGATTAAACCAACCTTCTTTCTCCTCTTTCCCAGCCTAGTTGTACATGTGTTGGACTCAGCAGGTGGCAGAGATAACATCTCTAGTAGATAATTAGCCTTAGGCTTTTGCAGCTTTCCTTCATAGATAAAAAGGAGGTTTATCACTTGTCAGCCTTTCAAGTACTGTTCCCTAACATAACCATTTTCCTTTTCCCTCAGCACCAACAATCTATTCATTTAATTTGTATACATTTAAAATAAAATTAGTATGGCTAATTAAATCTGGTTTATGTGTTGTGTGAGGGATTTTGGACTCATGGACTGGACTTGATAATTAATATTTTGAAATTTATGGACATTATTTTCTGTGATCACATATTTTATGTTTTGATATTTTGCTATAGTTGTAATGAACCTGTTTTTAAAAGTTATTTGTAAAACACCTTGAGCTTTATGGCAAGGCGGGATATAAATAATTTAAAATAAAAGCTGAAATAAATTAAATTTGCCTTCTGAATAGTTTAACAAGGATCTAGACCTGCACTGGATCAGCTTTTTGGGGGGGGGGGGGCTGGCTTAATCTGAAGCTGGTCTATATGTTTGGTAGTCACCCAGGAACAAAGTCCCCCTCCTACTACCAAGCACCAAATGAGACATTTCTTGGGCTTTGTGGGGTACTATAGCAAATTCATACTCCATTTTGCCAGCAAGGCCAGCCCTCTGTTGGATTGTCCTTGTACAGACAAACCTTCATGGATTGCGTGGATGGCCCCAAGAATAGACACTACTCTGTGATCAGCGCTCCTAGGGCTTCTGTCTTGTGGAATCCTAACTTCAGCCTGTCCATACAAATGCCTCCACCTGGGCTTAGGAGCTGTACTGTCCCAAGAGATCAGTGGCCAGGAACTTGCAGTGCCCTTTCGCAGCAGAAGTTATAGCCTGCTAAGATCAACTATGCCAAGAGGCACTGGCAGTCAGATGGCCTGTTGGGTGCTCCAATATTATTTAATGGGGAACCACATCATCCTGGTTACTGACCATGCCCTCTCCTTTATGGATATCCAAAATGAAGAAATACAATGCTAGGATCCTTAGATGGCATCCAATACTAGCCCAGCAAGTAGCATGTGAATGCAGGTTACTTGTCCCACTTATTCAAACCACCACTGAAGGAGCAACCTTGGTCCCCAAGGGAGGGAGGGTGTCCAGTGATGGGACCTGCTCCTGACTTGCAGGACAACTCACCTAGACTGAGTCAAACCCAACACAACTAGCAGCCAGGCCAGGAGGCACCCAGAACAGGAAGGGCCCACACTGCAGATTCTAGGTTCAGTAACAGAGTTTGACAGCTAGATGGAGCCAGCTGCATCATTACGCCCTGCCTGGAAAAGGAAGCAACCTGGGGGGCAGCTGCAGTTGAGACAGGGCTCCAGGGCACTTCTGGCTGGGTAAAGAAGTAAAGGGGAGGAGTAAGCCAGGGGGAAGGATTGGAAGGAGAATCTGCAGCAGGCTGGGGAGGGTGACGTATTCTTGCTCAGGCAGTTTGGAAGTGCAGAGGGTACAGAAAGCTAGAGGATCAAGGTGGTACAACCCTCTCCATTCTGAGGCCTTGCAGGTCCTCCGGTGCAGGGAAGGTCATGGCATAGCAAGGGCAACACAGCCTTGACCACGGGGAGAGTCACAACCATGAAAGAGAAAACTTTCTTTCTCATAATACTAAAATTTAAGATTATGTAATGGCTTGCACACATACAAAGCAGACCAAAAGATGTCTGATGATGGTCCCTGGGTCATATGGTTTTAATAGGGAGACAGTTTCATACAGGATAGATCTTTCAATGGTATGATGCCGCTGTCCACTTCCCTCCCTCAAAGGCAAGATTTTCCCTTTTGTGACTGAGCTGCCCTAGTTGTCTGTTTTCTTCTTTCCTGAAGAATTCTTACTGTCTCACCCTGTCACAGTATAATATTTTGGTGGTTTGCTCAACCCAGGAACCTGAGAGAAGGAACAGGAGCCCCCTTTAACTTATACGACTTAAATGGCACTTGAGAAGTTTTTATATTCCAAATTAACAAAATATTTTATTCAACATAGAGGGAAAAGGTCAGGTGAAATCAGGGGTAAAATTTCTCTAGTAACTCAATATTGACAACTCTGAGGTAAAATCAGTATATGCACAGACTTATGTTTCAGGCTGATGAAAGATTCTTAAGCTATTCAGAGTTACTTAAAATCTTTATGTTGAGACGCCTTTGTTCCAGTGTTTTCCAAACACTCCAGCACACTTTTTTGAGTATTCTCTGACTCTTTTGCTTTCCAGAAGGCTGCTTCACTGTTTCCAGTACCTAAACCCCTTCTCTTAAAATACCAGTACTCATCTTGAGTTCTTAACTTGAGGTCTCTAAAGGCAGTTTCTAACCACACCAGACTAGGGATCTCTTCACTCTTCAGAGCTAACTCCCTGTTTGACTGGGTAGGGAAATTCTCCTCTAACCAGAAAATCTATCCCCTTTCTTTGGCCCGAATGGGAGTCTCCATCTCACTACCCACTTGTCCTTGCCAGCTTTCCCCAGTTTTCCTGTCTGTGTTAAACTGCTCTCAGTCAGGACTGAATTCCAAATAAACTCTGACTGACTCTCTTCTCAGCATGCAGCTCTCAAGTCTATCTTTGCTCAGCTAATGCTAACCAATCAGATTCCTTGAAGTACTGAAGGATCTCTGACTCTATGAAAAATTAACCCTTCGTGGGCATTTATCTGCTTACACAGCACTTCTAAGCTTTTTAAAAGTGCAGTCCGTCACAAATGGCTATTCACCATTACAGGTAAATGGAACATGCAGGCTGAATGGTGACATGCCTCTGAATAATAGTTTTTGTTTGGGAACAGCAGAGGAGGGTTATTGCCTTCTACTCATGGGCTTCTCAGAACATCTGGTGGGCCTTTGTGGGATACAAGGTTATGGACTGGAGGGAGCTGTGGTCTTGATCCAGCACAGCTCTTCTTCAACAGAGCCAGTTTGGTGTAGTGGTTAAGTGCGCGGACTCTAATCTGGGAGAACCGGGTTTGATTCCCCACTCCTCCACTTGCACCTGGCTGGATGACCTTGGGCAAGCCATAGTTCTAATAAGAGCTGTTTTCGAAAAAGAGCAGTTTCTGTCAAGAACTCTCTCAGCCCCACCTACCTCACAGGGTGTCTGTTGTGGGAGAGGAAGGGAAAGGAGTTTGTAAACCGCTCTGAGACACCTTTGGGTAGTGAAGGGCGGGGTATAAATCTAATCTCCTCCTCCTCCTCCTCCTCTTCTTCTTCTGTTCTTATGTAAAATGGCTCTTTGTAGATATCAGTGTCTTGAAAAATAAGAGGTTAGTTCAAAATACAAACAGCTAATTCTACTGAAGTTATTTAGTACAGATTATTGAGTCAAGACTGAAACTGAAGATGTGAGGGAAAATGGAATTGTTGAGTTAAAATTTAATTAAATTGAGTTGAAGAAGAGAGAGATCCCCTTGTTAAATATTTACTAGCCAGCTCCAATCTATGTGCAGTCATAAATCCTTTGAAATTGATATACCATTAATCAACTTGAATAACTCAGCCATCATTATTGTGTTGTTTCCATTCAATAGTGGTATCGTTTATTTTCTCCTGGGAAAAAAACTAGAAATATATATTCCCTATTCTGTAGGGGAAACCTTGTGGTACAGCATCCAGTAATTAAGAATCTAATAGTAAGTATGTCAAGGAAGATAGATTTTTCATTGTAAAATTCACAGTGCAGTCCTAAGCAGAGTAAACCCTTCGACATCCACTTACTTCAGTGTAGTTGGAAGGATGCAGCTCTGCTTAGGATTGCACTGCCCCGCGACCCCCGGCAATCTGAAAGAATAACCTCCAAAGCAGAGTAGTTAATGGAATACATATGAAATAGTCCAATATGTAACCCACAATTAAAGTGTGTAGCGTATCTTAAACATTTGTGGCAATGTTATTGGCAGTGACAGTAGACAATTAGATCAGTCAAAATAATATAAATCAGTCATAAATAAGTGCTGTGTTTTAGTAAAATCATACCCTTTGGTGTTCATCTAAGTAGTCTTCAGTGATGCTACCTACTGATTTGAACTGGCAGTGGAGTTTTGCAAAACACCAAAGCAAACCTAATTTAACAGGTGTTTGTGGTTGTTCAGCACAAAATGAACCGGCTAGGTAATCAGCTCATGACTGTTCAACATCTTTGAACACTTCAAGTGTTCATGAGCTGATTACCTAGTTTAACTGTTAACTTGCTTGTTGCAAAACTTTCAGCATCCTTTGTCTGCATGCTTTGGATTGTGGCATATGTCTTGTGGATCTCTGAGCTGGATTGGTGTGGGTAATACAGGTTCCTTTGGTTTGGCAGTAGAGCCAGAAAAGCAAAACTGCCTACTGTGGCATTTAGGTATTGGCTGGAGAACACAGTGCAGATTGTGCAGAATGAGCTCCCTGCATGACCAAGGGGGAATCCTCTAAAGGGGTCCTGGTGGTGGTGTGGGACAGGACAGCCAACTTCAGGGCTGGCAAAACCCCCAAGAGGATGGCAATCACTAGGAATAGCGGTTTCCATCACTTCCAGCCCTAATGCCACCCTCGCCCTGGATTACCCCAACAGGTGTAAGCTCTCAGCTGCACCCATTGTCCCCAGCCTATGCTGTGTGAAGACGTGAGGAACCTGTAATCAATAAAGTTGTGCCCTGATTTCTCCCAGCTTGCTGTGTCTGTGTCATCTTTCTTTCCTCTCTGTCAGTCAGGGACCTATGTATCTCTGGGACTGTCTCCTCCATTATGATCCTGGAAGGGCACTGCGCTCCTTGGATAACAACACACTGGTGATCCCCAGCCCTAAGGATATCTGGCTGTCTTCAACCAGGGCCAGGGCCTTTTTGGTCGTGGCCCCAACCTGGTGGAACTCTCTGCCAAATTCCATCAGGGCCCTGTGGGACCTTATGCAGTTCTACAGGGCCTGCAAGGAAGAGATGTTCTGCCAGGCTTTTGGTTGAGAACAGTAATGGTTTTTACCTTGGCTGGCACCCTCTTCAGTTTTCCATGCTCTTTTTGATCTCTTCCCCCCTGCCCGTGAAACAGCTGGCAGTCTGTAATAGGGGAAAAATTAACTCTAAGATACTATTCACCATCTATTTTTCAATGTAATTTACTATGTTCAATTGTTTTATTTGTTGACTGTTTTTAATACTATGTACATTGCCCAGAGCCCTGCAATACCTGGGATGTGGTGATTCAATAATAATAATGATGATCATGATGATGAGGAGGAGGAGAAGGAGGCTGTTCCCCACTCCAGGCACAAGGATTTCTTACCAAACATTGTGCACTTAGAACCTTACTCATCAAGATTCAGCCTAAACTACACCCATTCTAAATATCGTAATTGCTTCAAATCCAAATAGAAGTATTTCTGATATTTGGGAGTGAAAGGGTTGGGTTTACCCCAACCCATGATAATAAAGAGCACCCACACACATTCAACAAAGATCAGTGATGGTAATCTCTCTATATGAGAAAGAACCACTAATTTCAGAATCTGACATCTCTTAGAAACTTCTGTTGTATTTGAAAGCAGCTGTGGAAGAGTCTGGTAGTCATGAGTCCATTTATGTATGAAGTAGGAAATAGGTCTATTTTGAAACAAAACTCGATTACATAGGCAAAAGGAGCTAACTCTGCCCCTTCCCCTAATTTACTGTTTTTTGCTCTGCCACTTAAAGCATTTTTAAAAACGCAGATTTATTTAAGAGGAGTGAGGCCTAGATGGGAGAAAAATGCCAAAATTAACTGAGCATCAGAGATATACTGTCGGTGGGTTAAGCAGCAGAATTGAGCTTCCATCATTCATGCTCCCCATGATTACACACACACACACCAAAAAAAAAAAAAATACAACAACCCTCTGCCAACACTTCACACTTTAGGAGTCCAGAAGAGGTGGGGAAATCTCACTCATATACAAATCAACATTGCTCACCTGTACCTACTTTGGAAGTTAAAAAAAAGAATAATAAGTTTCCTATTGAATGGAGATAGGGGCATGTATACTGTCTTAAACTGGATGACGCTCCTACATCATAAGGAGTCTTTTTCCAGCTTATGTGGAGGAAGAGTTACATAATTTCCTGAAAGACTTCTTAGGTTGGAAGGATTCATATATTGCTCAATGGAGTTATAAGATAAATGCACTTTCTCCAATCTGTCTCAGATTTGTAAGTAAGGATTTCTTGAGTAAGAGGCACAATTCCTGAGAATTTCATCCCAGCTTGGTCTAGAAGAAACAGGTAACCCAGAACCCGGTTTTCCATTGAAATCAATAGAAATGTCTACATGATTTATTTCCTGCCATGAATAGCATTGACAGCCTCTTAGTTCAGCTTCCATGTTTGGTTCCCATTTAAGTACAGGAGCTAGAAGTATCTTGGGTTTTTTTTTAAAAAAGAATGAGTAAATGCTTTACAACACAATGTAGACGTACTTAGGTTGGGGGAGGGGAAAGAAATGACTAATTAAAACCAGCATTGTTTCTTGTCTTCCTAATATTTGTCTGCCATTTTTTCACTGTGGTCAGTTCCTGAGGAGGTGATACCATGCCATATGATAATTGTAAAACAAACAAATAAATAAAAGCCTTTTCTACTGATTATGAGCCACATAGTGTGAAAAGACCAATACCTGGATCTCCTGCCATTGGGTTGTATAGTACCGCTGCACTCAGCTAAATGCCGGGCCTTCCCCCCATGTGAGGACTCTTTCTACAAGACAAAAGGCTCTTCTGCTTGTGGAAGAGAATCTATGTTGGAGGACCATCCCATGCATCAGAGGAAGGAGCATCATTAGCTGAGTGCATTCGTAGGATACAACCCATTTTCTTTCAGACTAAAAATCAGTCTTTGGAAGCTGGAATTGGAGCAGGGAGGCAGCTGTGGGGAGGGTGGGTTAAAACTGCCCATTACTAGTTCCCCAATAAAAATAGGGCCTCACCCCATGCTGCGTGTTGGTCAGTGAGGGAAAAGACATGAACAGTATTGGCACCTTTCTTTTTTCCTCAGGCAGCCAAGAGCAGAGAGTTTTAATGAGGGAAATGGTACAGGAGAAAGGGTTACGTCCTCCTCCCAAAGCTCTGATCCAGTTTGGGTTCTGCCCTGTGACTGTTCAGGTGGTTCATGATGTGTTATTTTGAAGATGCTTTTCTTATCAGCCTTGCTTTCGAAAGCTCCACAATTAATTCCAGCACTTCTAAATATTTGTGCCACCATTTTTATTATGTACCCCAGTTCCTGCCAGCTTTGGATTTTAGGATTTTATTAACTAGCAGTTTGTGTAGTCATTTTTAACTTTCTTTTCATATTACTAATATGACAGGCTCTGGAATAAAACCTCCCATAAACACGGGTGAATCTGAAGTATATCTATTTGGTTCTAAGATAATCAGATAGAAGGCTACTAGCTACCTCATAGAAGGGGGGGCGGAATATACATTGCTCACCTTCACTTTGTATTTTTTCAATAAGTAAGAAATGAATAAAGAGGAACCAAATGAGGCTTTATATATTCTATGCATGTAATATTTACTGAAATTGACTTCACCTAAGAGTTTTGTATACATACCCTAATGGAAATAATTTAGCTAGGGATTTGTGATAAATGGGTTTGCTGAGTGCCATTTGTTTCAATTATCTTTCAAAAATAGGTTAAACATTGATACTCATTCTATTGAGTAACTAAAGCTTATATATGCAGAATTCCCTTCTGCAATAGTCAACTTACTGTTACAAATTACCAATTTATCTCTCCTTCTTACATGCAAGAGTGGAAGAGAGAGAATGTGTGTTTACAATAAAGGATACTCTATAGCAGTTCTGCTCAGAACTTCCGTGAGTCTTTCTGGTAAGTATATTGCATTAAGCTTACAGGCAAACTGGCTTAGTTAATATCAATGTATTTTAAATTGTAGAAACTTGTGATGGAAATATTATACTCAAATGCACAATCCTAAAAACTGGATGCAGGAATAAAATAACTGAAATAAGATCATATTACACCAATATATCACATTGTATCTAGATATAATTAAAGGTCTTAAAAGATTTGTACAGCCCAGGTTAAGCATTCATATGAGCAAATGTACCACCTGCCCGGCTGCTCATGCCTTCTGTTTGCCAGGTGTGGTTAGAGCATATGGGTGACCCCCGTTCTTTGCAAAATGATTGTCAGAGGAGATATTGTTGTCATTTCGCAGGGCTTGCAGAATGTTATTGTTTTACAGAGGTTTTTTATTCACTACTGTTTCAGTTTTGTGATTTTCACTGAAGGTTCTGCATCACTCTTTTTCATGTTTGTGCTTAGTGATATTCTGAACGAGTCATTTTCTATTTCAGTTCCAGTTTGACTGGTTGTAAGCTTTGAGAAAGCTGAGTTGTACATTTGCAAGTTCATAAATAGGCAATTTGATTCGAGATTTAAATCCGGGAAGGTTTAAATCTATTCCCTTCCTGCTGCTAAAACACTCTACTACTGGTGGTGTTGCCATTTGTGCTAAGTATATGGAGCCATAGGAGCATGACAGGGAAGAAACCATATTCACAGTTATGGCTGCCACTGTGTAGGGCCTGGAGATCACCAGGTCGGGCCTGAAGAATTACAACTGATCTTCAGACTACAGAGATCATTTCCCCTGGAGGAACCCGCTGCTTTGGAGGATGGACTCTGTGGCATTATACCCCGTTGAGATCCCTCTGCTCTCCAAACCGCTCCCACTCCAGGGTCCACCCCCCCCCAAAAAAACTCCAGGAATTCCCAACCTGGAATTGACAACCCTATTCAAAGTATCTATATATCTAATTCCAACAGGGGGCGGGTTGTGCGGATACTTATTTCCACCAACAGGAAGCTCACTCTCCCCCAACAGCTTTTCCTACATAGTCATTAGACCCACTTCCTGTGTCTGCAGAAAAATCCAAGAAGTAAAAAAAATCCCATCAGGGAGGGTTGAATTCCCCCCAGTACCTTTTGAAATGTCCTCTGCAGGGATCTAACTCCAGGCATCAATGGTGAGAGAGAGATTAGAACATTTGGGGCGGGGGGGTTTCTAACTGGCTCTGTCAGTAAAAGGGTGGGGGAAGG
>NW_015163165.1:81622-99498 GCF_001447785.1 Gekko japonicus
GAGAGAGGTAGGGGGAGACTGGAGGAAGCAAAGGTGTGAGGAATAGGATAACTAACTATCCTGCAAGTTTCTTGTGGGTCTCCACTTGTATGTTCTATTTGCAAATGTGGTTCCTCATTCAGCTAGGCATGTGTGCAAGGAAATCAGCTCCATGCTCATATGATCTCTAAGGGGATCTGGTCAATTATCACTGAACAGAAAGAGAAAATAAGTTCATAAGAAGAGCCCTGCTGGATCAGACCAATAGTCCATCTAGTCCAGCATCCTATCTCACACAGTGGCCAAACAGTTCCTCTAGATGACCAACAACAGGGCATAGAAGCTGAGGCCTTCCTCTGATGCTGCCTCCTGGTACTGGGATTCAGAGGCTTAGTGCCTTTGAATGTGGAGGTTCCCCTCAGCCACCATGGCTAGTAGCCATTGATAGACTTATCCTCCATGAATCTACCTAATCCCCATTAAAGCTGTGGCCATCACCACATCCTCCGGCAGCAAATTCCACATTTTAATCACTCTCTGTGTAAAGTAGTATTTCCTTTTGTCTGCCCTGAATCTACTGCCCATCAGCTTCACTGGATGCTCTTGAGATCTAGTATTTTGGGAGAGGGAGAAAAATTTCTCCTTGTCAACTGTCTTCATCCTATGCATATTTTTCTATTATTTATTTGTTTATTATTTATTTATCTAATTTATACCCCACCCTCCCTGCTTTACAGCAGGCTCAGGGTGGCTTACAGTAATAAATACGGTACAGTTAAAATCACATAAAACCATCTAAAAACAATTCAACAGTAAACAATCATAATTTATAAAGTGGTGCATAATAAATAGTTAATTGTTATAAGATGGTGTTCTTAAGAGTGTACACAGATCTCACCATCATTCTTCTCAAGTTCTTCCTAACAAACAGGCAGTGCAGGCCAAGTATCGGGAACCAAGGGGCAAATCATAGTTAAAGCTGTTAACGTGGTGGTGGCTCCTAATTAAAGGCCTGGTGGAAGAGCTCTGTCCTGCAGGCCCTGCGGAACTGTAGAAGATCCCGCAGGGCCCTGATCTCTTCCGGGAGCTCATTCCACCAGTATGGAGTCGCCACTGAAAAGGCCCTGGCCCTGGTAATAGCAAGCCTGGTTTCTTTGGGACCCGGGAGGGTCAGTCTGTTTTGTGACCCCAACCCTAGTGCTGTCTGGGGTAAATATGGGGAAAGGCAGTCCCTCGGGTATGCTGGACCCTGGCCATATAGGGCTTTAAAGGTAAGAACCAGCACCTTGAAGCGATTTCAGTATGCTATTGCCAGCCAGTGCAGTTCCTTTAGCACAGGCTGAATGTGCCCCCACCTGGGGAGGCCCATCAGGAGCCTGGCCACAGCATTCTGCACTAGCTGCAGCTTCTGAATTTGCAACAAGGGCAGCCTCATGTAGAGAGCATTACAGTAGTCTAGTCTCGAGGTGACCATCGTGTGGGTCACTGTTGCCAGGTCATTGCGGTTGACTAAGGAACCAGCTACCTAATCAGCTAAAGGTGGTAAAAAGCTGACCTTGCAGTGGCTGCTACCTGAGCCTCCATTGATAAGGAAGCATCCAGGAGCACTCCCAAACTCCTCACCTCAGGCGCTGGCACCAACGGTGCCCCATCAAAGGATGGGAGTGGAATCCCTACCTCCGCACTGCCCTGACTCAGGCACAGGACCTCCGTCTTCGTCTGATTCAGTTTCAGCCGACTCAGTCTAAGCCAACCAGCCACGGCTTGTAATGCCCCATTTTCAAGTCTGGAGCCGGACCGCCCGCCCAACATCAGATAGAGCTGGGTGTCATCAGTGTACTGATGACACCCCAGCCCATGCCTCTGGGCAATCTGGGCAAGGGGACACATATAGATGTTAAATAACATTGGAGAAAGCACCATCCCTTGAGGCACTCCACAATTCGGTGGGTGTCTACTGGACTGCTGTTCCCCTAGTGTCACCCTTTGTTTCTAACCATGGAGAAAGGAAATAAGCCATTGCAAGGCAAGTTCCTGAATTCCAAAGTAAGCGAGGCGGTGGGTCAGTAGCTGATGGTCAACCGTGTTGAATGCTGCCGACAGGTCCAACAACATCAGCACCGCTGAAAGGGGTCTAAGATGGAAGCGTCATCCAAAAAAGCTCTGTAGCTGAATCGCCACTGCCCTCTGTATTAATTTGCCCAAATAGGGCAAATTGGAAACTGGCTGATAGTTGGCCAATTCAGCTGGATCTAAAGATGTTTTTTTCAGGAGAGGGTGAACCACTGCCTCCTTGAGCACCCCAGGGAACTGTCCCTCTACGAGGGACTTGATAATCTCCCTCAAGGTGCCTCATAACCCATCATGACCAGCTTTAATAAGCCATGACGAACACGGATCAAGGGAGCAAGTGGTAGGGTGAACAGCTAGGAGCAATTTGTCAACTTCCGCTAGGCTGAGTGGGCTGAAATGATCCAGAACTGGAATCAAAGACGTGCATGGCGCCTTGAGCTCGCTCACTGTTTCAAGTGTTGCAGGGAGTTTGCAGTGGAGCGACAAAAATTTATCCATGAAATAGCTCACAAATGCCTCGCAGCCTATGTTCAATTCTTTAGCATTTGGTCTGCCTTGTGGCAGTATGGTTATAGACTGAATTGTTCTAAATAATTGGGCTGGGTGTGAGCTCATGGACACAATTGTGGCCACATAGAACTGTCTCTTCACAGCCTTGACTGCCATCTTGTAGGATCTCATAAACGTCCTATAAGTTGCTCTTGTAGCTTCATCTCGAGTGCGACGCCACCGTCTCTCTAGCTGTCTCAGCTCTCGCTTCATAAGCTGCAACTCCTGGGTGAACTAGGGAGCAAGCCTAGAGCGAGAGCGCAGAGGGTGCCGGGGAGCTATCTCATCGATGGCTGCAGAGAGTCAGCTATGCCAGTCCCCTACAAGCTCATCTAATGAGCTACCAGGGGGCATAGGATCCCATAGAGCCATCTGAAGCTGCACTAGGTCCATCTGGCGCTGCGGGCAAGCTAAAATACACTCACCACCTAAACAGGGTTGGAGTGAAAGATTCAAGTGGGCCGTCAGGACATGGTGGTCCAACCATGAGACTGCCAAAGCAGTAACCCGGTCCACTGTTACCCCAACCGCGAAGATCAAATTGAGCGTGTGCCCAGCCCGGTGAGTGGGGGTTGTTACATATTGGGAGAGTCCTAGTGCCACTGTGGACGACACCAGGTCCGCTGCCTGAGTGAAGGTCACATCATCAGCATGGACATTGAAATGACCCGGGACAATACATCTAGGGTGTTCCAGTGCCCAGCCTAATACAGCCTCCATCAGGGATGGCAGGCTATTGGCCAGTACGTTAGGCAGTCAGTACACCAGCCAAATTGCCAAACTCTCCCCGGCCTCCCACACCAGGCAGGCACACTCAATACCTGTGATCTTTGGTGGCGGGAGCGCCCTGAAGGAGTAAACCTCTATCATGTCCCCCCTTAGTCATCTCTTTTCTAAACTGAAAAGTCCCAGACTCTTCAGCCTGTCTTCATAGGAAAGGTGCTCCAACCCCCAACCATCTTGGTTGCCCTCCCCTATATTTCTTCCAGCTCTGCAATGTCCTTTTGGAGAGATGGTGATCAGATCCATACACAGTATTCCAAATGAGGCTGCACCATACAGGGGCATTACAGTATCAGCCATTTTACTCTTCATTCCTTTCCTAATAATCCCTAACATAGAATTTGCCTTTTTCACCGCTGGAGCTCACTGAGTTAACACTTTCATTGAGCCTATCCACTATGACCCCAAGATCCTTTTCCCTCTCAGTCTCAGCAAGTTCAGACCTCATTAGCCTGTACTTGAAATTGGAGGGTTTTTTTTGTCCCAGTGTGCATCACTTTACACTCACCAACACTGGTCTTAATTTGCCACATTGTCACCCACTCACCCAGGTTGTGGAAGCCCTCTTCGAGCTTTTCACAATCAGCCTTGTTTTTCACCATTCTGAATAATTTTGTGTTATCTACAGACTTAGCCACTTCACTACTCACCCCCAGTTCCTGATAATTGATGAATAAATTAAATAGTACCAGCCCCAATACTGATCCTTGTGGGACCCCACCGCTTACTTCCCTCCACTGAGAAAACTGTCCATTGATGCCTACTCTTTGCTTCCTGACATTTAACCAGTTAATCCGTAAGTGAACCTGTCCTTTTATCCCATTACTACTAAGTACTACAGTATGCAGCATAGTAGAAATGAAATCAAGTTCTGGACAAAACTTGGGAAAGTTAGTATGTATATATGTTATAAAGTTTTATGTTACTGTAACATGTTTAATGGGTTAATAACTAAGCCTGTCATATTTGTCATATGTCTGTTTAAAGGTAAAGGTAAAGGTTCCCTTGCTCGAAAGCCAGTCGAGTCCGACACTAGGGCTGCGGTGCTCATCTCCGTTTCAAAGCCGAAGAGCCAGCGCTGTCCAAAGCCGTTTCCATGGGCATGTGGCCGGCATGACTAAACACCAAGGTGCACGGAACGCTGTCACCTTCCCACCGAAGTGGTACCTATTTATCTACTTGCAATTTCTTGCTTTCGAACTGCTAGGTTGGCAGGAGCTGGAACTAGAGACGGGGCTCACTCCGTCATGTGGCACACTCGGGTCTCGAACTGCTGAACTACTGACCTTCCACAGCCTGCAGTTCAGCATCTTAACCACTTGAGCCACCGCAGCTCCTTGTCAGTTTAGGTATGTATAAATGAATAACAAAACCCCCCCACAATCATAGATTTGGACATATCTTCACAAAGACACCCCATGCCAGGATTTTGACACTGACACTAAGTCCACTGACTGGACTTAGAAGGGTTACTCTGCTTAGGAATCCACTGTGAATCAATCACTTGAAAGTTTAAAAAAGCTCTTCCTTTCTTAGCTGTCACAGGATACATGTTGTGATATAAGAATCATCATGCATGCAAGCCAGCAATGAAGCTTATATTCTTCCAGGTAGATGTTTGAAATAAATTCAGCTTCTCAAAAAATCTTAAGAGTGCCTGCCAGAAGCACTTTTGCCTATGATCAAGACTAATCTCTAGGATTTATCACACATGTACCTTTCAGCTGAAAGTAAATATTATGATTTCAATAAACTCCAGAGTAGGGGACCTGAACATGTGTCTGCAGCCTGGGTGGGTAAAATGTAAATGTCCAAAGAAACCCTTGTCAGAAACCTGTTTTGTGTGAACCCTCTGCAGAATACAAACGTAGTTTACCTTTAGTGATCAAGAGAGACCACATCTTTCAAAGCATAAAAGCTTTCATTATCAGAAGTGACCAGTGATTTGCATCTTATGCAAACAGCCAAATACATCTGGTGCCATTTGGTAATGTAAATGCTGTAGCCTCATTTTTTACTGATTATCAGCAACCACATGTATTAGTGAAAGAGTGCTGGAGAAGCCTTGCTCAGTCCTTAACCATCTTGGAAACTGGTGCAAGGGTTAAGCTTGAGTCTACACATGAAATATGCTATGCCTTGAACATGCATACCAATGTTCATACTGGTATCTTAATTTCTGAGCCATACACTTTAGTAAAGTATATCTCTGAAGAATATACTGACAAAATGATGCCCAGGTTTCAGCCACAGGTGATACCAAGAGTGCTAGCTTCCCAGTAAATTACTCTTCTGACTTTCCTATTTAACAAAATATTGGTTTTTTAGTAGCCTTAGAAAGCATCCTGCCTGGCAAGAAGAAAAGCCAGCAGATCATCCTTTTCTTTCTGAGGCATCTTTTCCTTCTACTACTTCAGCTTCAAAAGAGCAGAACCTTAGTGCACAGTCCAAATTTTTCCAAGATACACAGTTTGGAGACAAAATTGTAGCCAATGGCTAAGAATGCTACTGTCCTTACAGTTCTTTTGCTGTTGGGCTTCTCTCTCACCACCACCAGCCTCTGGGGGTACATCCCTTCTAGCTGCATGATCTGAGAACAGAGAAGAAGAGATTTAAAAGGTATCCTATTCCTCTTCCTCCTCTCTGCCCTTACCAACCAACTCTAATAACAGCCAGCAGATCATGTTGGCCTCCTCCCTTCATTAACATGAGGCATGTCTGGAACCTCCTCCCAAACCCTACCCTCTTCCCATGCCTCAGAATGGGTGCCACAGCCAAAATTCATTTTCCCCTTGGCTGGCTGTAGGGTTGCCAAGTCCATCTTCCACCCCCAGCGGGGGACTTTGGGGGCGTTCCTGGAAGGGGTGGGGCACCCCCAACGTGATGACGTCACGTTGGGGACATCTGCCACAATGTGATGACATCATGTTGGGGACGACCGCCCCCCCCCCACCCGCCCGTGCACCAGATCTCCAGAAACGGCAGTTTCCTGCACTTAAAGTAGCCGGAGTTTCCCTTTTCAATGCAGGAGTCGGCGTTTCCCCTTTAAGAGCAGCCGTGTTCCCCTTTTAAGAGCGAAGCTGGCATATATTTATTTATTTGTTAGATTTATACCCCACCCTCCCCAGCAGGCTCAGGGTGGCTACAACAAAGGCAATTGCCATAACAACCGTTAAAACAACATTAAAACAATCATTAAACAGTAAAAACAATCATTAAATAAAGTGCAGTGCTCTTGATATTAAAATTTTTCTCAATCCAAGATGTTCCATTCATCAACCTAACCTGGCAGCATGCATTCTTTGGTTACCTAGGCATCTGCCCAAGGCCGGCTCACCTCCAGATCTAATCCACCGTCAAAGATGGCAACTCGGTGGTGGTACAGTGACGGCAGTGGCTCCTATGCAAAGGCCTGGCGGAAGAGCTCCGTCTTGCAAGCCCTGCGGAACTGTGCCAGGGCTAGCTCACAGTTTTTTAGCCTCCGGCTCACACATTTTTGTCTTTGCTCAGGAAGGATGGCTCCAGAGCAAACTACTTTATGCAGTAGTCAAATTGCTCACTCACAGTTTTAATGTCAGTAGCTCACAAAGTAGAATTTTTGCTCACAAGACTCCACAGTTTAGAGGGAGGATTGATGCTGATACTATGGTGTTTTGATGAACAAGTGGTGCTAGTGCTGCAGGATGACATGGAAGTAAGCCTAGTACATTCTATCAGGGGGGGGGTCTGATTCTAGGGGATTAACCTACTGAAATGAGTCTGAAGAAATGGAGCCATTTTAGCACTATACAAAAATATTAATGAAACCTTGTGCATAGATTCAGTTCACATCTAGCATGTATGTATCCTTTTGTAAAATTCTAATAATTTTGATGGCTATCATTAGACAAAAATGAACAGCTTTGGCTCTACCAGTGACAGGTCATAATACGATGTATCAAGAGAGCTAAACATGAAGACAAACAGGACAATTTGAGTAAAGTAGCCTGGTGTGGTGGACCAGCCAAGCTCAGCAGAGCAAAGAGACACTGAAGACTCCTCTGAGGAGGAGGGAGCAAGGGGACCTGACCCCAACCCACAGCCATTGGCAGAGGAGATGCAGGAGGGGGCAGTCTCTGAGGAGCCAGACATAGATCCTCAGCCAGGAACTAGTGCACTGACTGGCCCCATCAGCCCCCCAGCCCTGAGCTGGCAACAGAGAGTCAGCCGCCAGTCAGTTCACTCTCCCATCACCAGAGTCTTTGGAGCATTATAGAAGATGAAGAGGGATCTTCAAGGCAGAAGTTGCAGTACCCACCTAGCAGCACAGCACTGACCCAGTACCAATAGTGAGGATGAGAGCTTGCAGGAGCAGGGTTGAGGCAGCCAGCAGGTGCATAGCTCAGTACAGGTTGCTGAGCAGTGAGTGTCCTGCTTCAAAGCAGCAGAGCAGGGAGTGGCTGTGTGGAAGCAACTTGTCCGTTAACTACTGACCTTGCTGTCTGTTCCCTGGGTTGGTCTCTGACCCTGGCCTGTACCTTTGCATCCTTGTTCTTGGATTTCCCTTCGGACTTGAAGCTGTGAGTGTTGCCGACCCTGTGCACGAACCTTGGAACTCTATTTTGATGCCTGGCCTGGGATTGCTTCACTAACTCTGAAACCTAGAAGCTGCCTCTGTGTGCCCGCTCTGTGCCAGCAATCAGGACATCTGTGCATTCTAAATGCCTGACAGTCTGAGATTGCCTCCACAGGGAATAGAAACAAGAAATGCCACAAGATTTTTCACCTACATGGCTTCAGGTCTGGGAAACAAAATAAGGGCAAGTCTTTTGAGAAATTACCACAGGGAACAGTTAGCAAGTGGTAGACACTACTGAAGGCATGTCAGTGAAAGGAAAAGTCCTTTTCACTTGAGAATTTTGAGAAAAATATATAAAAACTCCACTTGTGGAAATGATTATGTACTTCATTTTTGCAACTCTCTGAGACTTAATCATTTTAAGCGGTATATTCCATGAAATTAATTTCTGTAGTTTTCCCCCTCTGGTGGAATTTCTCTCATGTTTTATTTGCATATGATTATAGCATATCAAAAGATAAGCAGCACTAAAGAAGTATATAGTCTTCATATTTTAAAAATGCTGTGTGTGCTCCTTGAGTCATTGGTTGATAAAATATAAATCAAGCTAGCATTACTTCACTCAAAAAGAAGTTACATTCAATGTTTATTACTACATTGAACATCCCACACACTCTAATCCTACTGAATTAAAAATGATAGGGAAAAGGTCTTGGTTTCTTTCGGTTTCTTGTGATCTCTTCTTCCTTTGCCTTCTGGTGCCTGGGATGAGCCACATTTTTTTCTCATATAAGCCACATATTTTAATTAATAAACCAATAAAATGCTATTCAAGGCTTTTTTCCCCCTGGAGGAACAAGCCGGAATGGAGTTCCGGAACCTCTTTGACAAAATTCTTTTTTAAATGCTTAAAAGTTCATGAGTTTTCAGTATACAGATTGAAAACTTCATTTCCTTCTCGAGAATTCCAGCACTTCTTTTTCAAAAAAAAAAAAAAAAGCCCTGGCTATAATGATGTCTTTGCCTTACTGTTATACATTTTTTCATGTTTCTGACTCAGTCACTAAGTGATCCAAGGAAGTACATCAGGGAATATTATCTCATTTTCATAATCGTCTAACCAGATCACAGAAGGTCTGGATTTTAGTATCCTATTCATGAATGCACAATGGTATTTAATACTTCTTCATGACCAGCCTTGTTTTGAATGGAAATTAGACACTTCTAGATTTTGGAGGCCACTGCATGCTTTCCAGATGTCACATGAATGTGCCCCAACTGCCCTTGAGACAAGAATGTGTAGAGTGGACTGTCCACAGATTCAGTTGCCACTCACTAATAGAAATTTCCACAAGAGTGGTAAAGCATTTTGTGACCATTGCTATCCCAGGAATGAGTTATGGTTATGAACATATGAATCTGCCATATGCGGTATTCGACCATTTTTCAGCACATTATCTATACTGACTGGCAGAGGCAAGATCTTTCATATCATCTGCTAACAGATCCTTTTAAGTGCATAGGCCATGGATTGAACTTTGGACCTTCAGCATGCAAAGCAAGTGATGTACCATATTGCCTCATTCCATTAATTGGTCAAGTTTACACATGACGCCCTCAATGGATGTTGGTCCTGTAAGCATTTGAACTGGTTGCATAGAGAAAATTTATAATGTCTGAGCTTGCCCCTGAATATCTTGAGGAAACAACACTTTGTCTGGGAACAAATTGGCAATAATATTGTTGGATTCTTTTAGCAGAGCAATGTTGCACAGCAGAAAATAAAGCAGAGGCAGATGCGTGTGTGTTTAGCTTATAAGGAAAAGAAAATTCACTACATAAAATTAGGGAAGGGAAGGGTTACATGGAAGAAAAATAACAACATCCTAACTAACTAATCTCTATCTTGCTTGTTTGCCTGCTCAAACTCCTGTGGTGTGTGTGGAACAAAGGAAAGGAATTTCCCCCCAATGGTTTGCTATTTATGACTTAGGTTGTAAAAACAGTAAGAAGTAAAGTTCCCCCCAAAGCTCCAGCCCATGTGTACATGCAAAACAGCATATATCATCACCCAATATATTGATTAGCCAATACTCAATCTACAGCTCATCTCATTAGGAATAATGCATCTACCTTCTTGGTGGGAAGATTCTAATTTCTATAGGACATCTGATAGGTGCTATGCTAACTAACATTAACATACAGAAACAACAGATTAACACTTTCATGTCTGAAGGGTGACACTTGGAAATCCCAACAAATATGCTATGCCATATTCATAGAAAACATAAACAATATCCGGGATCACAGTGGACTACACAAAGTACAACAGAAAGTTCTCTCATAACAACTGACATAACATAGAAACATGGAAGATGAGCAGGAACTCTACAAGTATATTATGATACTAACACTTGTGATACTAACATTTATACTAACAGAAATAAGATTTCCTCCTCTTGGGTTTTTAGTTTAGTGTGGTTATCTTTCCTTTATCCCTAGTTGTAGCTCCCCTTCCAAATTTTCTTTGTAGTTTGTAGTTTAATGCAAAATAAAAAATATCCCTTTGGGGGTTTAAAAAACAAAACAAAATGTGGTGCCCAAAACTGGACACAGTACTCCAGGTGAGGCCTGACCATAGCAGAATAGAGCGGAACTACCACCTCCTGTGATCTGGACACAATGCTTCTGTTAATGCATCAAAAGATTGCATTAGCTTTCTTTACAGTCACATCACACTGCAGGCTCATGTTTAGCTTGTGATCAACCAGAACACCTAGATCCCTTTCACATGTGCTGCTGTCAAGCCCCTCCCACTCTATATCTGTGCCTTTGGTTTTTTGTACCTAAGTGTAGGTCTTTGCACTTATTTCGATTGAAATTCACTTTATTTGTCTCAGCGCACTGTTTCAGCCTGTCTAGATCATTTCGAATTCTGACTCTGTCTTCTTCAAAATTAGCAATCCCACCCAGCCTCATGTCATCTGCAAATTTGATAAGCATCCCCTCTATGTCTTCCTCCAGGTCATTTACAAAAACTTTGAACAACACCGGGCCTAGGACCGAGCCCTGTGGCCCTCCACTTGAGACTTCCCTCCACATAGATGCAGAGCCATTTACGAACACTCGTTGGGTATGATTTTTCAACCAACCACGAATCCATCCAACAGTTGCACCATCCAGCCCACACTTAACCAGCTTATCCTCAAGGATATCATGAGAAACTTTGTCGAAGGCTTTACTGAAATCTAGATACACTATATCCACAGCATTGCCAGAGCCAACCCCCCTCTGATTCATACTGAAGCCTTGATGTAGCTGAAGGAAGGTTTAAACTTTTTTCTTATGCACTTCAATCCATCAAAATCAATCTTCTTCAAGCTGTCATTGGTCCTGAAAGGGTAAAAAGGCAGACATCCTCTCTTTGCCCCTTCCATGGCTAATAAAATCTCAGGGCAGTTCTGTTTTATAGAAGCAAAACTGCATGGATAGGAATAGTTAAATCCTCTCCTCCCCCAACACCATGACCCAGATCCAAATCAAGGCCCCGCTAGCTGCTATTTGTATTTTAAAAACACAGGAAAATCTATTCTTATCACATCACTTGGTCCTCCTAAGTGCTTGTTCCCTTTGTCAACTTCTGACTAGTTTTTCTGTCCACAAATATTTGTCAGCCTAAATTAAATATTTGTGGTATATAGAATTGCCACTATGTTTCACGTTGGAGATTTCTACTTAGGCAAAAAAAATATGAGAACTTCAAAGGAAACCAGGAGACTTTGTTTTTAAGAAACGACGGGCATTTTGGGGGATAGGGAGAGTGCGTATGTCCATTAAACCTCATCTGAAGCTTCTTCCAAGGCAAACTGGGACATCCCTGCTCAAGCAAACATCTGAGAAAGTGACAGAGAAGCTAAAAGGAGCTGCATACAGCATTTCTCAGTGATGCACCAATGGTCTAGATACTCACTAACTATCTTTTGCTTCCAAAACTTAACTTGGCAATGGTATAATGCATCAGGATCTGGCCTCCTAGGAACCAACCTATTTGCTGCCACATGCACATACAATCCAGGCTGAAAAACAAAGGTTGGCACGGATTGAAAATAAGCCTATAAAATCACCACATAGATGCCCTTTTAACTCAAATAAGATTGCATCCGAAGAAATGGGTGCTAGTCCACAATGAATTAAGCCGGAATACAATTTTGTTTGTGCTTAAGGTGTCATTAGGCTCCTATTCATTTTTGCTCCAACAGACTAATACGTCTACCCCTCTGGAATTACAAAAATGTGCATAAGGATTCAAATGACTTCTCCATCCCTGCAGCCTGACACATAAGCATGCATCCTATTGCAAGATGATATGACAAGTGTCATTACTTAGAAGCCCCAGTGAGAGCTCAGAAGGAAGGTCTAAGGGAAGATTAGCAGGCAGTTTTGTACTTAATCCATTTTATAGCTTTGAGGACGTGCATGTGCATTCAGGCATCTTGGACTGGGGCTTCTTGTCCCCAAGGTTATCAGGAAGCACTCAACAAGAACAACAGCCCTATATTTATATGCGTAGCTTCTTGTATCTTTTGTTGTTGGCCCCCCCAGTTATTGACAGTTTGAATGATGTCTATGTGAACGTGTTTAATGAATTAGATATTGTACTACCATGTGTGGCCGAAGCATTTAATGGCTGCTTTAAAAGAAATCCTTGTGCTAACTCATCTAACAGGTAAAAGAGAGTTATTTTAGACAATAGCCACGCTTAAGTTAGCATATCAGGCAAGATGCTGTTCTACCAATCTTATGGTTTTACTTCTTGACATTATCATAACATAATAGTTTATAGTCTACCAGGGTGGACATTCATGCGGAAAGGAATGAAAAAAATGACACCCCCTTCCAAATGTTGATAATTTCATTTGCTTTGTACTGGAAAATAAATGGAATGTTTATTCCACTGCAAACAAAATTCATTCGTTTGTTTGTTTGTTTAGGACTTTATATCCCACTTTTATACCCACTGGGTATAATCTGGGCAAATAAGCAAAGAAAAGTAAATATACAAAGCACAAATTCAGATCCTAGGTGGAACTGAGTCTATTTGAGCTGACTCATTCAGGGCTAAAGGCTGTGAGTAACAGGCTCAAAGACAATTTTTTAATTTATTTATTTTTGAATTTATACCCCGCCCTCCCTGAAGGCTCAGGGTGGCTCACAAGGGGCACAAAGCCAAGGGCTGTTGGTTCTTGCCCTTCATCCTGTGCCAAAGGCTGACACCCCTAGCCATGTCCAGGCTAAATACCAGCAACAGAGGAGGAATAGATGCTCAAGCTGGCACAAAGATGTTTCAGATTTTCTCCCCTCCCATTAATGAATGAATACCATTTGTTCACTCATTTGATTCTTCCTTCTCCTCCCCTCTCTCACCTGCCCTTCCCCTTCACAAGAGCACTCTCTGGGCTGCTGCTCTAGGAGCTCCCATGATAGTAGTGAGGGTGGCTGCCAGTCACTGATACGGTGGCCAGGTCCCAGTGGGGGTTCCCCCACTTTTGGGGGCTCCAATCCACCCCGGCCAGCTGGCCAGCAGGAAAACCCCACCCCCAAGCCCTGCCCCCAAGAGTGACCACCTGCCCAGCCACCCCTTTTCCTCCCTCCTGGTAGATTTAAAGGGCCCTCCAGCTGATCGATGGGCCATGTGGTCTCTACTGATCAGCTGAAGCTCATTAAATTGGGCAGGAGGGGAAGGAGAGGAGTGGCTAGGTGAGTGGTCACTCTGGGGGCAGGGCTTGGAGCAGGGCTTGGGGTATCTCTGTCCACCTCTGGAATGCCTCCCCAAATCCCCCTGCCAGAGTGATGAGGGGACCTGGCAACCCTAGTCACTTACCACCTCATGGATGCAAGACTGAGAAGAGAAAATCTCTCCCTTCCCTCTCCCCTGGTGCCTTGGATGCTGCTTCTAATGCACCCATGTCTCAAACTCTTGGACAAAGTAACTCTCAGCAACAATCTCTGGCAGTGATTTGTTTATTGAGAAATAAAGATGTTCCAAGCTCAGACCAGTACTATGTCAGAACTGGGGTTCTGGTGCCAAAACCCATAGACAGTTCGAATAAGCCCCCCCCCCCGGGTTTGATTCCATCCAATCACACACTGCAACTATCTCGCCTAGCTTTTGCATGCTGTATGCTCCCACCTGTAAATCCACTGTTACGTTTATCTATGACAGTGAAGCAAGCACAGACATTCTCCAAGGTCTCCAAGTGGTTGTATTGGTCATTTGGGCAACTCTCTATTTATACAAATGTTAAACTCAATAACATTATGGTCACTGTTCCCAAGTGGTGCAATCACTTTTACATCTCTCATCAGGTCTTGGGTATTACTTAGGACCAAATCCAGGATCGCCTTTTCCCTGGTATGTTCTGTGACCATCTGCTCCATAGCAAAGTCATTGGGAGTGTCTAGAAACTCAATCTCTTTTTCCCGACTTGAACACATATTGACCCAATCAATGTGTGGGCAGTTAGAATCACCTGTTACAACACAGTTATTTCATCTAGCCGCTATCTTAAATACATTCATCATTTCATAATCATCCTCTATCTTTTGATCTGGTGGGCAATAACAAACTCCCAATGTTAAGCTTCCTTTGGGGCCCACTATTTCAACCCATAGCATTTCCAGAAGTGAATCCAATTCTCTTATCCTCTCAGTCTTACTGGACTGTATACCCTCTCTGACATACAGAGCCACCCCACCTCCAACCCTCCCCCCCAATCCTTTTGATATAATTTATAACCAGGAATCACTGTATCCCACTGATTTTCCTCATCCCACCGAGTTTCTGAAATACCCACAATGTCTATTTCCCCCCCAACACCAAGCATTCCAACCCCCCAATTTTCCCTCAGAGACTTCTAGCAATTGTTTATAAACATCTATCATTTCCCAGGCATGTTAGGTCTACAACCTTCCTACTGCTGCCTTGAGACCTTGCCAGGCAGTCCATATTATTAGCCACATCCTCAGTGGACAATTCTAATCCATTTCCCTGTGGAAAAGTAATAGCTACCCCTTCGTCTCTTTGAGATAAGCCATCCCAAACCAGAGACGTTTCATCTCCTGTCAGCTTCCCCCCAATATTCAGTTTAAAAACTGCTCTGCCACCTTTTTGATTTTAAGCGCCAGCAGCCTGGTTCCTTCTCAGGACAAGTGGAGACCGTCTCCCTCTTGTTCCAAAAAGCATCCCAGTGCCTCACAAACTTGAACCCTTCCTCCCTACACCATAATGTTATCCACGCATTGAGACTGTTGATCTGTGCCTGTCTCTCCGACCCCGTACATGGAACAGGGAGCACTTCTGAGAAGGCTACCTTGGAGGTCCTGGTCTTGAGTTTCCTGCCTAGCAGCCTAAATTTTTCCTCCAGGACCTCATGACTGCATTTCCCCACATCGTTGGTGCCAACATGTACCATGACCACTGGCTCCTCCCCAGCACTGTCTACCAGCCTATCTATAATACACATGATGTCCCCATTGAAATAAGCTTCTGGGTACAAATCTGACACCTAATCTCCCCCCCCCCCGAATAGTGGATCTCTTCTTCTAACAATCTCAGGAAAGTCAAGGAGGAGGCAATGGCGGCTGGAGGGAGATTGCTATTATTTTAACACCTTTAATATATAACATTTGTGGAAATGCATAAAAATGGTGTTAGTGAGTGCCACATAACCTTTTCACATGAGTAATAAAATGCTAAATCCTGTGAGCTTATTCCCAGGGCAGTCTGAGAATAAAGTCTCTCAAAATGATGTGTTCAGTCTTTGCATGCTTTTCCTCTACCTTCCTGGAGTGTTGGATAGAGTTCTTGCAAAGTAGAGTGCTTTTTAATGAGCCTGGCCTTCATATATTAACGTATAATTGCCCAGACAGCACAGGAGTGTCTCTTCCTTTAAATATCACTATTTTTTCCAGACAACATCATTTGGACCTAGTGTTGCTAGCTCCAGGTTGGGAAATTCCAGGAGATTTAGGGGTGGAGCCTGGGGAGGATAGAATTTGTGGAAGGGGAGGTACCTCACCATGGTATAACGCCATGCAGACCACCCTCCAAAGCTGCCATATTCTCCAGGGGAACTGATCTCTGGAGACTGGGAGGTCCCCATGCCCCGCCTGGAGACTGGCAAGAGTACTTGGAACCAAATAACACATTAAGAAAAAGCATTTGGCCACAGCCACCCCATGTCTTCTCAAACATGTACCTCATAAAATGTCGTCAGAGAAAATGGCTGCCTTGACAGAATCATGATCACATGGCCCTGCCTAGGGTTCCCAGCTCCAGGTTGGGAATTCCTAGTGATTTGGTGAATGGAGCCTGATGAGGGTGGAGTTTGAGGAGGGGGGACTTCAACATGGGATAATGCCATACAGTCCACCTTCCAAAGGCACCATTTTCTCCAGGTGAACTGATCTCTGTTACCTGGAGATCAGTTGTGATGGTGAGAGGGGCTCTCTCCAAAATATCTAGCCTTTCGCTTGGCTTTTACTGGTCTTGGAAAGTGAAAGTAAATAAAACCATGTGATAATGCAGAGGAGTGGAGCACCTTATGAAGCCTCCTGTCGAGTACAGTCTTCCCCCAGAGGCTCACCATGCACAGAAGCGCATGAAAGGATCGTAGATCTCCAAGTAGAGGCTGCGGGGTCATTTCTGAAGCAGCGGTTTCTGTGGAGGGCTGTAGCCATGGGTGGTTACCCTCGTGGCTTCAACCGCTGCTCCCAACATTCTTAGCCACAGGGCAGACGGCAGCGCAGCTTCCCTTGAGCTCCTGAGTGTTCTAACATAGATCAGCAGGTAGAGAATGCCGTTTTACTTTGGGAGGGGATTTGAGTATCCCCCGTATACATTTTAAACATGTACATTTTCTTTGCAACCCTGGAGAGTACTCCAAGAGTGCAGAAAAACCTCTTTAGCCTCCAGGTGCCCTTTTTTTGCGGAAATAAGTATCCGCACAGGGGGGGCGGCACTTGGGAATTAGATATATAGATATTGGCCACTCCTTATAGGTAACCACCCCTCCCTACATATAACCAATAGGATTGTTTTTGGCAGGGGTCATTTCGTAGAAAAAGAGCTAGGGGAACTCATTAGCATAACTCATTAGCATATGCCATACCCCCTGACATCACCGGAAGTGTGTCATAAGGCCACACCCCCTGACATCACCAGAAGTGTGTCATAAGGCAGGTGCCAAAAGTGAAACCGAAAACAAATTTCATAAATACAGAGGAATGCCAGGTATCTGGAATCCATGCCAGGTATCTGGAATCCACCCCTTTTATCATTCAAGTTGCCCTTTTCTGTACACACACCCTGAAATCAAGGGGAGTATGGCAAGCTGGCGAGAAAGAGAGAAAGAAAGAAAGAGTGAGAGAATAAAAGAGAGAGAGAGAGATGGGGCGGGCCCACTCCCAGGCTCTGCCGGTGGCACAATGGAACTGCCCCTGTATGTGCCTCCAGGTGTGCCCGCTCAGAGCTGGAAAGCACCCTCTGCTGCAAACTTTTATCTTCTCGGGGAATGCCCCCCATGCCCCAGCTCAGAGGGCGGGCTGAACAGGAGGAAGTCAGTCCACCCGCCAGGCGAAACTGAGGTCAAGTGGGCACTCTGGCCGGCAGCAGCTCTCCAGGGCTTCATCTCCCACCCCCTGGGCCCATGGGGGCTGCAAGGAGGGGGTGACAACCGGGCCCGCAGAGCGCAGGCCTCCCTCCCTCCCGAGCCGGCAGCCGCCGCCCCCCCGCGAGGTTCCAGGCGCACGCGGGACCGAACCTCCCCTCCTCCGGATTTCCACCCGCCGCCTGCCCGGACGGAGGAGTCCTCGGCGCCTGCGGAGCGCTGGGCCGGGCAGACGCCCCTTCCCCTCCCTGCGGCGGCGGCTCCTC
>NW_015163165.1:99968-110152 GCF_001447785.1 Gekko japonicus
CCCGCAACAACCCCTGTCTGCTTTTTACTCTTCTTAGGTCCCACTTGCTATCCCCAAACCCTTGCCTCTACTTTGATCTCTTGATCTGCAGTCAAGAGACCCACACATTCTGGCTGGTTCTGGTGGTGTGTAAACTCCCTTAGTTTCCATTTCTTCCCATCCATTCTTCATTGGAACAACCAACCTGCAAGACAGATAAGTATTGCCCATCATCACCCCCACCTGCTAATGCAACTGTGCTTATTTTAATACTGTATTTCTAAGGAACTTGATTGAATGTGTGAGTGCATCAGTATTGTTTGTTGGAGATTTATATTATTTAAGTAAAAGACATTTATTTTAACAACAGCCTCGAATCCTCCTCTGGTAACCCTTGGTGGGAACAGGCCCTTGGTATAGTTGGCAAGGACCCATTTATAAATTGCCAATTGCTGTAAATAAAGCAATTCGGCTAACATGTGTGCCCTGCTAAATGCCGCCTGCTTTGGGGTTAACACTCCTGTATAGGGTGTTATGAGCCAGTGGCACATGGGGTAAGCAGCATCTGCTATAATTAGAGGAGGGATCTGTACCCCCTCAATAGTTAGTGTGGGATTTCCCAGCACAAATATGCCTTGGTCCATGGCATCTATTAGTCTAGACCGCCTTAGCATATGTGCGTCATGGCTCCTACCAGCTTCTCCAACAGTGACATCTACGAAGCGCCCTTGGTGGTCCACAGTCCATTGCAGGAGGACAGAATAATAGCTCTTTCGGTTGTAAAATTCTGCAGCTTGTCCTGGTGGTGCCCGGATTGGGATGTGGCAGCCATCCATGGCTTCCACACAGTGAGGAAATCTCAGCTCCTTGAATCCAAGCATAACCTGGCAAAAGTAAAGGATAACATCAGTTTTCAGGCCCACAGTACCTTGCTCTACCTAGATTTATCAGTAACAGTCATACATCATATCTACAGTAGTTCAAGACCCGGTTGCCGCATGACGGAGTGAGCTCCTGTCTCTAGTTCCAGCTCCTGCCAACCTAGCAGTTTGAAAGCAAGAAATTGCAAGTATTTTATTTAGATAAATAGGTACCACTACAGTGGGAAGGTAACAGTGTTCCGTGCACCTTGGTGTTTAGTCATGCCGGCCACACGACCACAGAAACATCTTTGGACAGGCCCTTCGGCTTTGAAACGGAGATGTGCACCGCAACCCTAGAGTCGGATTCGACTGGCTTTCAAGCAAGGGAACCTTTACCTTTACTTTAGGAATGCATGTTCTAAACTAACAAGACATGACCCTGCCGGGACATTAATCATTTGTAGTTTCAGGCCCAATGCATCTTTTTAATGTAGACAACAATGCCCACAGTCTCATTTGGAATTAACTGATGACAGTTACAAAGTGAAATGCTTGCTAGCAACTTGGCTACATTGTGCCAGTGTTGTAACTTATGGCATTGTTCGATACACATATAAAACAGCCAATGCTCCCTCTGAGCTGCGGAGTCTTGTGAGCAAAAATTCTACTTTGTGTGCTACTGGCATTAAAGTTGTGAGTGAGGGAATTGGCTACTGCATAACTCTGGAGCCATCCGTCATGAGCCAAGACAAAAATGTGTGAGCCAGAGGCTAAAACACTGTGCTTGCTCACACTAACTCAGCTTAGAGGAAACACTGAACACAACCATGCCTGCATCACTGACACCCCCTGAAGTCCTGTTCTTTTTTGTAGTATTTGCCATCTGGACATTACCACAGTAGTGGTCATCATTACATTCCCTGTGCCTGAAAGGACATATGTTAGAAAACACTTCATTTCTATCATGCATTTGCTTTACATGGGAGATGCTTACCCATCCAGGTGATCGCAGACATACAGTGCAGCTCAACAAATGTGCCTCAATAGCAAGGCAGACCTCCACCACTATTCCAGCCACAGTTGATCTTGCTATGCTGAACAGGGCACCAACCACATGACAGCATGTGGTGTTGGCCAGCCAAGATATGGTGATAGCCACACGCTCCGCTACCGGTATGGGGTCCCTCATGGCTGTCCCCTCACACTGGAGATGTGGCCTCAGAGAGTCCACCAGCTACATGAAGGTGGCCCTGGTCATCCTAAAATTTTGTAACCACTGCTCGTCTTCCCATATGACTCTGGCATAGACAGTCCAGAATTCAGCTGGCCAAGGATAGACCCTCCACCTACGTGGGGCCCCTTGCTCTGCCAGTGTTTGGAGATGTGCCATGTCAAGGGACTCTGAAAGCACAAAGTCCCTCAGTCTGGCTCCCCTACACATGAGGTGATGTCTGACGTATATCAGCCTCCTCACTCTCATGGCTGTCAACCTGTGGTGCAGATGACAGGCCACTGTGATGAAAATCTGAGCTGCCAGAAGCGTCACCAGGCACTGCTCCTGAGGATTCATGTTGCTCCCTCAGTGCAAGTGTCAGATATGAGCAGGAAAAAGGTTTTTATAGAGAAGTAGACAGCTCAAGTGGATTGATACAGTTATGTGAGTGAAATCATGGTGCTCTGCAGAACTGTCAAACAAAAGCTGTGATTTGCCCTAGTGGCTCTGCGCATGTGCAAGGGACTTGCTTGAGAGCATATGATGCAAGGCTATGCTCCTTTCCTCTTCAAATAGGGGAGAAAGTTATATTTTCGGACTGAGGGATTTTATGTTTTTAACCATGCCTAAGGGCTAGCATGGTGTAGTGGTTAAGAGTGTGGAATCTAATCTGGAGAACCGGGTTTTATTCCCCACTCCTTCACATGAAGCCTGCTGGGTTACCTCATGGCAGTCACAGTTCTCTCAGAATTCTTTCAGCCCCACCTACCTCACTAGGTGCCTGTTTGGGGGAAGGGGAAGGGAAGCCACTTTGAAACTCCTTAAGACAGAGAAAAGTGGGGTATAAAAACCTACTCTTCTAAGGACACTTGAGTATGCATGTTTATTTTTCTGCCATTCATTATGTTAATAAAACTTAGACACAGTTGCCTAAGGCCCCAATTACTGTTTTGTCAGAGAATATGTCCATAATAAACATCTCTCTTTTTAGTGGAACAAAGGTTTCCAGCAATTTAAGGTAATTGAGCACAGGTATAACCAGCTTGTCTTTAACCCAAACCGCTGAGCTTTCCCCAACAAAGCAACTCTGTAAAATAGGTTTTCACATGACATGGGCACCAGTTTGGGTAACAGGTAACTCTAGATAGCTGCAGGGCCTTACTAACCTACATTTTCCTCTTCTGGACCTGTTAGGAATTCACGACAGCACCTTGGCGGCACTTTTTTTTAAAAGCTTTGTTGCCTTTATTCTCTGCACTTTAGGCACATGCTTCCCTGAATAATTTATAGTGGTTATGACTGCATTCACTGCTTTTCCATTCTGCTGACAGCTTTCAAGTTCTTTCAGGCTGAATACACGTTCCCCTTCTTTATTCTGCACAGATTCCTCAAATCATTCAATGGCAACATATAGATCTTTGGTGAGAATGATGTAGTAATTTACTTCGCTTTCATTTAGCAGGTACACAGACACACTGGACCAAGTGATCCATGAGGTGAAATAGATTGCAAAGGAATTTGGTATTGTCACTATGTTGTATGTGATTTTGCAAGCCGTAGAAGTACAGCAGTGTCAGGAAAATCCCCCTGACAACACTGTCCTCCGATGAATGATGTACTGGCGTCTTCTCTTGAGACCTTAGCAGTGATAGGCTTCAGAATTCACTGCCCTGAGAATTCTCTGGGTAGTTTCATGCCAGCCACATTTCAAAGTACAGAACAGCTGCCATGAGAAGTCACAGTTCAAAGTAGTGGATTTTATGATACTAGTCTCCGTAAATGATAGAGAGTTACAGAACAAAAAAACAAAAACAAATTCACTTGAACTTCATCAGACAGGTGCTGAGAATTGTGCTAAAAGTTCAGCAGAATTCGAAGATTTGTGTATTAAGATGTCATTTATCTGACCTGACAAGTAGTATGCCGAGTAGTATATTGAGTGATATATAACCAGCCCTCCCTGACGTCCATTGCCATTCTATCTGATATGAGTAATCTGGCCAAGTTGATTTATGGTATCAGGTCATAAATGTTCCTAGGTATGGGTTGGCACCTAGCAGGAGTCTGGTGAGTGGGGATGTGGGAGAGCACTGTCAGCACAATGGCATTACGTCAGTTCCAGGAAAACCTGGAAGTGATGCTTCTCTTCAAGAATCACTGGAAATGTGATGGATGCCTTGTGGCTTTGGTAATGTGGGTCACTAAATTTCAAAGGTAAAGAACAGATAAATCCTGTTGGGTCATCATCTACAATATAGCTATTAATATCACTATGTAATTTTACCACCTAAAAGCAAAGATGACTGCATACCTGTAAATCACTCAATTCATGTTGTAAACTGTTGCTTACTTGTTTTTACTATTGTTACAAATCTTTTTGAAGCTTTTTTCTTAACTTTTAATATGCCTTTGGACATGAAAACCTAATAAAAAAGTATTATACAAAAAAAAAATCACTGGAGACTCTATGGTAGAGTTCCTGGCAATTCCTAGAGAGGAACAAAAAATCACTTCTGGGTTTTCCCTGGAAGTAATGTAATACCATCATGAGGACAGGAATTTTTTTAATTAATTTTCCCACCATAGCAGGAGACCTGGAAATCCTGTATTTGGTTATTAGCTTATAGGCTCAATTCAAGTAGTGATTATAACTGTAAAACCATGAATAGTAAAAACAGGCAACTTTTTTTCATTTTCAAAGGATCATTCATTCTCATTATATTGATTATTATTTTCATTACTATATTTGATGTTGTTCCCATACCCCAAAATGAAGACATGGGACACCAAGTTATGAGTTAAATCTGGCTTCTTAATAGCAATCTTCATTTACTTTTTTTAGTGGGGGTTCATTAGGAGCAGTCCACCTGGCTGCCAGACCTAGGCTTGCCAAGTCCCCCTGCCTGAGAGGCCCGTTACCCGATGCCAGCAAATCGGGCCCCGGGGGGAACTCCACCCCTTCCGGCACACATCCCCAGCATGATGATGTCACCCAGAGGTGACATGATCACGCTGGCCACGTTGGGGGCGGGACGCTCTATGATTTGAGGGGAAACACTATGGTTTTCCCTCAAATCCTAGTGGCCCCGCCCCCAACATGCCAACGTGATGACGACACTTCCACGTGCACGGACTCCCGGGATGGCACGGGACTCCCCCGAGGTATGTTTATTTGGACTTGGGAACCCTAGCCAGAACTTCTAAGCAGCAACACCCTGTTTCCAAATTCAACCACCATTCCTTCCAGCTTATTGACCCTAGCCTGCAGGAGAAAAAGAAAAACTGCTGAGGAATGCTAAGTGTTATCTTCTCCCCCCAGATTCCATAAAGTAACTAAACATTTGGCCAATGATGCTTAGCACCAAGCTAATCTCCTTTCCGGTCCCCAGCTGCACAACTGATGATCATCTCTCTTGGAGCAACCTCCCCTCATCTTCAGATTCTTCAGGGTACTCAGCAATTATACCTATGCCTATTCTAGTAACTTGCACTATTCCTGCCAACCTAGCTAGAATCAAACCAGACATATCACCGACTCATAATGTGAAGTAGATGAAGGAGAGACCCCATTCAGGGCAATCTGAAAGGCATCCCCAAATGTCTGTTCAACTCCTGAAAGACCAACCAATCCTGCATTAAAAAGGCCACTTTTCCACTCAGTCCTGCCCTCCTTACCACAGTCTCCATCCCACGTGACTTTTGTCCATGCAGTTCCCACGGCCCTCATCATAGCATTTTGGGGTGTTCATTCCTTTTTGTAACCAGCTGGAAAAGCTGACTGGATCCAGCCTAGTATAAAGGCAGGGTAGGTTAAGGGGGGCAGCACCTGAAAAAAAAAAATGGCTTGCAAGTGCTGGCTATTGGCCTGCCTGCACCAGGCTCCAAGCCCCACCCTGTCCCTAGGAGCTCATTTCAGTAAGAACCAGGACAACCACACCCCCTAGCTTATTTAACAAGGATGGCATTATTCTCACTAAACCAATGGGATCACTTCCCTCCTCCCCATTAGCACTGCCTGGGAAGATGCTGATGTTCACAGCTGATGCTCTCCAAAGTGTAACAGCCTTGTGCTTCTGCTAGCTTTCTGCAAAGAGCCTCAGATACAGACATTCCCCTCCCCCTCCAACTTCTCAATTTTCAGTGTTCACAGTGTGGGCAGTAAAATTTGTCGACAATTATTTTAACCTTTGATCTAGAGACATCTGCTAACTTTGTAGATGGTTATAAAGAGACTCAAGGTACATCTGAAGAACAGAGATTTAAATGACACAATATCACAAAATAGTGTGCAAGCTTTCAAGTTCTCCAGCAATCTTCAACAAGCTGGATGATGAAAAAAAGCAGGAGGGAGAAAATGCTTCAGGCCGCATGCTCAGGCCTCTTGTCTACAGCTCGAAACACTACAGGCTTGATTAGATTAGGTGGTGGTGGGTGGAGCAGGTGTCCAGTGGCTCTTTTAGCCTTCTGGGAAGAAGAAGGCAGAAAATGGCAGACTCCATTTGAAAATATAAAAACCAGTTGTTGGTTAAATATTTCTCCTGAGTCAAATCCAAATGTTGTCAGCCTTTAATCCAATATTAGGCAAATGTTCTACATTAATTTCAAATGATTGGGCAGATAGCTGAATGTATGATGCTTGTTATAAACTAATCAATAAACTTAAGATATAAGTTAATGAAAAACAAACATATTGGCATGTTAATAGCCTGATTAAAAGGAATCCCTTCGTATTAGAAGGACATCCATCTACTGAGTTCTTATGGGTAACTGGATTCAAGCTGTATTTATGATTTATTTTAAATTTAATCATTTAATTTAATAGAGTGCAAATAATAGGTCAGCTTTTATTTTCCTGATGTAAAGCATTAACATTAATGGGCTTGTACTTTTTAATGTATTTTCATTCCAGTTAGTGACATGATAATATCCTAGCTTTCCCTCAGTTTAAAGGTCAGGTGACCAGCACTTTGGGGAAATGATGCTGTCAAAGCCAAGGTTCTGAAATGCTTGGCTTCTTAAAAAGATACGGGCTGGTTCCACACTGGGGTTTGTGGGGAAAGCAGCATGGAGCTGAGCAGATAGAGAATGCACATACCTCATCCTCATGCCACTCACTGCTGGTGCCACCCCTCCACTCTCGCTGCATCGGTATGGAAGTGCCACCCTGATAAGAATCCTGCAGCTTGACAATCCCCCCTCCCATCAAAAGCTGAGCCATGGTTTACAAGTGATCTGCAGCTCAGTCATTAAAGGAGGGAAAAACATGTTAAAGGGTTAAAAGTGTGTGTGTGGGGGGGAGGAAGTGCCAGTGCTTAGTGCCACTATTTTTCACGTGGTGCTAAGGTCCACACATACCCTATTGGCTGCAGGCAGAGCTTTCACATGAAGGCTCTGCTTGCAGTCACTATACTGTTTCCCCTTTAAGTTGGAGAGAAGGAGGTTTTTCCCACCTCTGGCTTAAAGGGGAAAGCCCAGAAGTCCCACTACTCATGCTCAGAATGAAAATGTTGTTAATAGAATCACACACATGCCCTGCAAAAAAGCAGGGGACATGTTGTGGTCCACTGAAGGAAACATCCCTGTGTGGAAGTAGCCATGGAAAAAGAAGAAGAGATTGGATTTATACCCTGCCCTTCACTACCCAAAGGTGTCTCAGAGCAGCTTACAATCTCCTTTCCCTTCCCCTCCCCACAACAGATCCCTGTGAGGTAAGTGGGGCTGAGACAGCTCTTTCAAGAACTGTTCTTGAGAGAACAGCTCGGAGAGAACTGTGACTGACTCAAGGTCACGCCAGCAGCAGCAAATGGTGGAGTGGGAAATCAAACCCAGTTCTCCTAGATTAGGGTCCACACTCCTAACCACTGCACCAAACTGTCTGTCTCTCTCTCTCTGGATACACAAGTGTAGATAGTTAAGATGGGGAAACTGAATTTGGTTCACAACTATTTTTTCCTGATGTGTTAACGTATCTCAGCCTTCTTTCTAGTAACTCCAAATTCACATGTTTTCTGATCCAGGATGCACTGTGTAGGGATTGGCATTAACCAGAAAAATGTGGTTCATGATGGTTTGTGGTTAGTGGCCAAACCATGGACCAAACTGAATTGAATTGAAAGGTTTATTTGTGAACCAAACCGATTTGTGGTTCATTGCCCTGCAAACCCCACTGAAAGGTACCATAGTCCCTTTACATGGAGTTTGCAGAAAACCTAAAAAATAGCTGAAAAACCACTCAGCTGTTTCGGGATTTCTTGTGCACTCCCTTTAAAGTCAGTTTGAAACAGTTTTTGCTACTTTAGTTGCTGTAGATTTTCCGGGTTGTTATACTTTTTCCGGGTTGTTTCTGCTGCTTTCACAGGGAACAGTTCTATCCACGAACTGCTTTAAAAGTTTATAGAAGTTTGTGATGGTATACCCATCATGAACTTTGGTTCACAAACCACAAACAGGGTAAAATTTGTGAGGGATTTTGCTTGGCGGTTTGGTTTGTGACTATCCCTAGCACCATGTATTGACTCCTTGATCTATGTACCTGTAGGAGAAAACAAAAGTGTGACACTATTCAGGCATTAGGGGATCTTGAACTGAGGACTCCGACATCTGTTTTCTGCTCCACTATGGCAACCTGGCAGAAAGTGCCCTAGGCCTACTCACAGCTATGCTGTTGGGCCATCGCCACCAGTTACCCAACATTGTTATTGAAGCTACCAATTCAATATGGTTTAGGTGACACAAGGAGCCAACAAAATTCCAGATGTTCCTATGAACACTGCTGATTCTGTTCTGGTTCAATCTGAGCGACTCATTGCCCAGGCACAGACAGAGTTACATTCAGAATTCCATCCCTAAGCTGCATGTTTGCAGCCCAGCAGCCTTGCTGCAACCATTTCAAAATGCACTGAAAAAAACCACAACCTGGCATGAAAATTAATCTCCATATCAGGAAAATTAATCTGCTACATGTTTTGTAATGCATTTATGACATTTTCTGATCAGCTCAAAATGATATAGAAATAGAAATGAAAACTGTTTTGTTATAATCTCTTTATCTTTCTATTTCAGATTGCACTTAATTCTTAAACAGATGTTCCCTTATCTTTCTACTGCTGCCCCAGAAGTACAGAGAAGCACTTCATAGTGGATCAGTGAAAAAAAAAATTCTGAAGGACTTAACATATCAGTATTCAAATTAGCACCCCATCTCTGGAAGAAGTGTTATTTCCATGGCATCTTAAAGGCAATACACCCTTGAAGACAATCCACAAGGATAAAAGCTGTTTATTCACTAGAACCATATTACTAGCAGTTTTTCAAAGAAACCCACTTACAGAGTCAACCTCAGTAAAACGCCTATCTTAAGTACAATATCAATAAACTGACCTTGAAGGAATGTGCAGGGTGACACACAAGGAACAGATCAAGCAAATATCTACTGAATATTACACAGACATTTCGGCTCAAATGCCATTTAAGTGATTACTTGAGAAGCTCAGCTGCTAAATAGGCAATTTATATGTGTCAGATGTAGCTGTGTCTCACCATCTTAGAATAATCAAATGAATGATTTTTTTTTGTGAAAGAGAAGAAATAGATCTCTCGCTCACAGATTGTTCTCCTATAGAAGAGGCTACAGGAGTTGATGACACAGAATTGACTTGCGGTTTCATTCCTTTGACTCATTCATTGGCACTGGGCTAAAGAGGAGTTAGTGTTGGGTATGAACATTCTGTAAGGATGTGCCAAATGTTACTGACAAGCAAGTGTAACAACAATGTGATTACACAGAAAACGGTTGAAGATCCATAACAGACTGCTCGGTTTTCAGCACGAAGCTAAAGCCTAGTTCTTCCAGACATCAGGTTATGTAGTCATCTGTGTGAGGAATGTACTAAGTAGGCTGCAGATAGGGGCTAGCATGATGGACGCCTCAGCTATGCTACCCACCCCCAAATGATTCAAGAAGTATAATAGCACATGAAGAGAAAGGCTGGAGGAGAAACCCTACCTTCTCCCTATGATACTTATGTAGAGGATTTTAATATGGAGGAAGACACCAACAAGGGTGATGGAGAAAAGAACAAAAAGCTCTCAGACTGCGGCAAGTGATGCTCTGTATTCTTGGTGCTGGG
>NW_015163165.1:110311-111129 GCF_001447785.1 Gekko japonicus
TCAGCACAGAAATGGAAGACAATACCCATAATAGATATGAATTTATTTAGCATATCCACACACCACTTTTTTTCCTGGAACAAAGGACTCCAAGGCACTTATAAACTTTAACGGCAAAAACAATTAAAATAAAACTATAATCACTCATAATCCTAATACACCAAAATATCCATTACTTAGACCCCTATTATTCTAAAACTGAAAATTATGTAGTGGGGGGGGGGCTGTCCCTCATGCACATCCTTCAAAATTTGCTGGAGCTTCAGATTTTCCCTAAGTATCTTTTTCAGAAGATACTTACGTCACTTACAGTGCAGCCCTATCCAGAAAACTGCAGTTTAAACTCATTGAAATCAATGGGTTTAGGCTGGAGAAACCATGCATAGGATTGCACTGCTAGGGCAGACATTCTAGAAAAGTAGCAGACATTATTTCAAGCATTTATTTTCAGGACACCACATCAGAATCATGTTCCAGCCTCAATCAGAGTTTTTATTTACCTTATACACAATCATGTTTTGACATATATTGTGTTTCATACATCACTGGGCTTCTCTTTATGTTAGTGGTACCTTTAAAAATGTCCACATGGCATTTTCCTACCCAGACTTGCATACATGCTCAATAAATAAGGAAGTGAGCCACAGCTTTATAGATTAAATAGCACGCCACAACCTCATTAATATTCACAAAGCAAGCAACAGGGAAAAACTTAATTAGCCTGATGAACTGCCACCCATGTCTTTTACTGCCCCAACTCTACCATCCACAGATTTTCATGTAACTCCATTCTTTCCCCCTTGTTGCCTCTTATACCA
>NW_015163165.1:111209-114938 GCF_001447785.1 Gekko japonicus
ATTCTTTCCCCCTTGGTGCCTCTTATACCAGGAATTCCACCCCAAACCCTTGTGGGATGCCATCTTCCTCACCACCTCCTCAAAACCATCCTTCTTCTTTGAAGGCTTTAACATAACTATCTTTAATTAGACTAAACCTAAGCAGATATCACAATAATGAATGCATATTCCTCCCTTGTTTATCCTCACCCTACATCTGTTTGTGTGTGTGATTAAAAATGCTGTATGTTTGTCTTCCCTATCCCCCACGAATATTGTTAGTCCAATTGTCAAAGGGTAATTGTAAATCGCTCTGAGCCCGCAGATGTGTAGGAAAGAGCGATCAATAATGTCTTCCATATGTTAAACTTTAAAGTATAACCTTTTTAGAGTTGAGATTCGTATTCTGTGAAGTGCTACAGACATGGATGACACTTTATAAATAAACAAACAACATCAGGTCAATTGGTGCCATACTTTTTAGCAGCAAGACCTGGGTCTAATTCTGCTGCTTGCTGTGTTGCCAAACTGCCTGCATTTTGCTCATCTCCCTTTCATCTTCGTACTGAGATCAGCTTTTGTCAATGTTTTGGATTTAAACCAGTAAGCAAGTCTTTGGTTATCACAGAAAGAAAGGCAGAGGCAGGAGACGAGCAGCTGATGGCATACTTAAGTGCTGGAATTCAGATTTTTGGAAGTGACGCTACCAGCTCTGTGCATCTGCTGGAAGCCAAGGAGATTTCAGCAAGCAAAACTCACTCCGGGTGATGGAGAATGTTTGAGGAACCTGCTAAGCTTTTTGCATCATGGAATTCCCAGACTTGGGTGAACACTGCGGTGAGAGAACTTGCAAGCAACTGGATTTCTTACTCCTGAAATGTGATGCGTGCTGAGGGGTCTTCTGTAAGGACCATATCGCATATAGCCGGCATAGATGTTCTTCTGCATACAAGAAGGATGTCCAGGTTCCAGTCTGTCCTCTCTGCAATGCTCCCATCCCAGTAAAGAAGGGAGAAATGGCCAACATTGTAGTTGGATCCCACATGGACAAAGGCTGTCAACCAGATTCTGCCTGGCAGAAGGAAAAGGTTTTCACAAACAAATGCTTCAGGCCTGGCTGCAAAAAGAAAGAGATGATGAAGCTGGTTTGCGATCAGTGTCACCAGAATTTCTGCCTCCAGCCTCAGCACGCACTGGATCACGAATGCCCAGGGCAAAGCCAGAGCATCTCAAAAGCAGGATGCGCTGCTCAAATGAGGTTGCTGGAACCCAGGCAGAAATCCTTGAACTGTCAACTTCTGCGCAACAGGTTTAGAACAAAAAGCTGATGTCCTACAAACAGGAGCCAGAAATACCTCAGCTGTAGAACTTATGATCTCTTCTCTTCTTTTTCTGTACTAAAGTATTTTGCATTGTAACCTTTCTAATAAACTCAATCTTTCCAAATGTCAAAAAAAGGAAAGCAAGAAAGCAAGAAAGGCAAAGGTCTGCAGAGGAAGCAAGACGATGTCTAATTCAGTCATGCTAACTGGAGCCCCTGAACAGGCATACAAGGCAGTCCTGGGACTATCGTTACCTTGCCCAGTGTCTGCCAGTCAGATTATTCATCCAGGTTAACCAGTAATTCATCTAGGTGCCTTTAGCTACTGGTAGAACCTGTCATAATTGCCATTATTAGTATTCCCATGGCCATATTTGAATCACTATATTTTGTTTTCAGTTTTGGGGCTAGTTGTCTAGCAATTCCAAATTGTGCAATTTGAATGCCCCATATACCCCATGTCTTTCTCACTCTGAACTGGTCTAAATATTCACCCTCTCCACCTGCAATCATCTCCTCTCTACCCCTTCCTTCTGTGCTTGGAAAGACAGCAATAATTCATTTGGGGTCTTTGCTGCTTGCCCTGTAACTGCTGACAGAATACTCCCCAAAAGTATGACTGGCTCTGGACCTCCTGTGTTGTGTTGCAGCTGCAGAGCTCCCATTAGTACACAAGAAGTATCTGTGCTCCTTTCTCTTTCAGAGTTACTTGATGTCCGCCCAAATGCCTAGACTGCCTCACTGATGTTATATTCCTGGTTGTACCCTCAGGATTAGTAGCTATAAATCTATTTCTTGTTTCTTCTTCCTTGCTGTCTAGATTTTTGCCATGCCACCTGAGTGAAGTACTTTTGGGTATTGAAGCAACCTTCAGTTTAGAGGACTTTAATGACTTCAAGTAATCAATTTGGATACTTGGTATTATTTGACTGAGGCTTGCTAATTACTTTGCCCAGTCATATATATTTTTTGCTATAATGATAGAACTGGTATTTATTTGTTTTGGTCAGTGTTAATGCCTAAGCCAGCAACTCTCTTGGTAAGGAGCAAGAAGTGGTAGAAAGCAGGCTGTTCCTTACACTGAAGAATAGGTAAATATCCTGGTCTGTCCTGCATTATTCAGGCAGGCCCAATCAGGTCTCCATTGGAACAGTGCCATCCAACCTGGAGAACAAGGTTTGGGGTGCTGACCAGAGCTGGCAGCAAGGAACCAGAACACAGACTAGAACATAACTGGTTGACCCAACAATCAGCCTTTCCAAGCCTCAGCCTAGACAGACTAGGAGGTAATAATGATCAGTCGTACTGCTGGCAGGTGTTCAACTCCTGAAGCTGTGCTGGGCTTTGGCCAGGATCCTACAATGAAGAAATATCCCTGACACTCTGCTCTAGACTTAAAAAGAAGTTGTATGCAGTCATTCTGGCACTTCACCTCTTTTGAGCCAACTCAACCTGGGCCTTCTGCCAATGCTGTTCATGTGGAGTGAGAGAGGGTCCTGAGGGGATAGAGGTCCATGTTCATTTCCTGCATGGCAGAGGCCAACCAGCTAACTCAGGGGCCAGTGGCAAGGTTTCCCTTGCAGATTCTGGCAGTGTGACCTCTGATGCTGCTGGTCTATCCTGGACAGGTACTTCTGCTCTGCTAGATGCTCCCTGGTTCCTCGGGTTCTCCTCAGTCACTGACCTTGGCTCCTGAGGCTCTTCCCCTGAGCCTCTGTTGATTTCACTGAGCTGGTCAGAGGGGGTCGTGACACAGTCAGTTACATATCTGCTGAATCACTCTTCAGTCTGTTTCTTCTGCTGACCTTCCTGAATTCTAAGCCAGGGGGCACCAGATGTGAATGTTTCCAAATAGTATCAGTTCAGCTTATTTAAAGAATGAATGGTTAATTACTAACAATCACTCAACCCTATTACTGTCAGGGTTTTGCTCTTCTTTAGCCAGTGGTATGAAAGCTATGTATGTATAGTCTTCTAGACTGTGACCAGATTGCTTGTATACAAAGAGACTATGATGGGCAATATATTAGTGAGGTCCATCCCAATACGACTATTGATTTTTAACAATGCATCAGACATTGCCACTTCTGTCTGCAGAGACTAAACCCCATTGTGCCTGTGATAGTCCTCTTTGGCAGATGTGCATTAAAACGGCTTAAGAAGAATTGCATTCACCCTATCCAATTCTCTGTCCATTTGCTATAGCTCAGAACAAAGTTTGCATCCAGTGGCACTTTTAAGATCAATAAAGTTTAATTCAGGGTAAAAGCTTTTTTTTTTTAAATAAAGATTTTATTGACTCCCCTAAAAAGGGGAGGTATTTCGCTTAAAAGAAGAAATGGGAAGGGTAGACAGTGGGAGAAAGAGAAAGCTGAGTGATATATAAACTGGTAAATTAAACTGTTAGTAATGTCCAATTAATCTTCTTG
>NW_015163165.1:115232-122393 GCF_001447785.1 Gekko japonicus
CACGCAGCAAGGTCCATTGGGGCAGGGCATGGCGGGAGCTTCAGTCTCCGACCTCTCGGCCGAAAGAGAGACCTAGTGCGCCCTAAAGCGCCCCGGATCCGAGCTCCTCTCTTCCTGAGGGGCTCGTTTGGGTCTCCGCTCGCGCGGATTCCCTCCTCCACCGCGGGTGGGCGAGACGCCCTCGGGAGCGACCCGAGGATGCGTCCGCCATTCGCGGGAGCCAGACCAGAAGCCGGGTAAAAGCTTTTGTGTGCATGCACACTTCTAGAGTCCCTTTAAAGTTTTTATCATCATCATCATCATCATTAATTGCATGGATTATCATGGCTGGTCAGAGGGCAACAGGAAAGGGGCCAGCAGCTGTGTTGGCTGTAGGTGGTAAAATGCCACTGGCAATATTGGTGACTTGTGCCTCCATAGACAAGGAGGCATCCATAGACAAGGAGGCATCATACCCAAGCTTCTGACATAGTGTGCTGGTGTTAGTGGCACCCCATCAAGGGCTGGAAGTTAAAACCCCAATAATGGAGCCCCCCCCATCATGGGCTGGGGTGCCAGTCAAAGTGAGTCCAGAACAAGCCAAGGTCAGGAGCCAAGAAGACAGTGCAAAGTCCAAAAAGCCAAGCCAGGATCAGGAGCCAGAAACACAGAGCCAAGTCCAAATCACTAACCAGAAACATAGTCCAAAGCCAAGCCGGGGTCAGGAGCCAGGAACACAGAGCCAAGTCCAAAGCCAGGGGGTCCAAAGGTCTAGGTGTAAGAGCTGAGCCAGAGTGGATGCTACCAGCACAAAGCTGACTTGTTGCTTCCATGAAGGGTACTGCTGCTACCAATAAGCCAGCTGCATGATCAGCCAGGCTCCAGTTAGAACTCTGGGCTGGCTGAGCATCTTTCTTGTAGCCTGGCTTCTCTTCGCCTGGTTGCTATGTTTTGCCACAGTCGCTCCCTTAAACGCGTCACACATGGGGGTGAGTCAGGAGGACTTTCAGCTTGCAGCTCTTCCTTCTTATCTGGGCCAGGTGTGAAGAATGCTGTTACAAGCATTTGCCAGCTGTCTTCCTCTGCTGCTTCAGAGGGGCCAGCTGTGGTTTCTGCAGGCTCTGTCAGCTCATCCTCATCCATGCCCATGACACCCCCAGCCACAGAACCTCCATCTTCCCTGGATTCAGTCTCAGCCTGCTCTTCCTTAACCATCCCACCACAGCCTCCAAACCCTCAGCCAGATATTGTGGAGCAGTAGCCTGGTGGCCGTCCAAGAGTAGATATAGCTGGGTGTCATCTGCACATTGATGCCCAAGCCCATAACTCCAGGCTAGCTGAATGAGGGGGCGCGTATAGATGTTGAACAACATTGGGGAGATGACTGCCCTTTGAGGAACTTCACATAATAGTGGGAACCTAGAGGACATCTCTCCCCCAGCACAACCCTCTGTCCCTGACCATGGAGAAATGAGGAAAGCCATTGCAAGGCTACCCCACGAATCCCCACACCAGTGAGGTGGTGGATCAAAAGGTTGTAATTGACCATGTCAAATGCTGCTGTGAGGTCAAGTAGCAACAGCAGGACTGACCTGCCCCAACTCAGCTGCCTACAGAGATCATCTGTTAGGGTGACCATCTCCATCCCATGACCTGAGCAGAAGCCAGACTGAAATCGGTCAAGTATTTGCCTACAGATATAATCTGTTAGGGCGACCATCTCCATCCCATGACCTGAGCAGAAGCCAGACTGAAATCGGTCAAGTATTGATGTGCCATCCAGGAAACTCTGGAGCTGCTCTCTCTCAATCACCTTACCCAGGAACAGTAGGTTCGAAACCTGGTGGTAGTTGGCTGGATCATATGGATACAGTGATAGTTTCTTTAAGAGCGGTACAACCACAGCCTCCTGAAGACTCTCCAGAAAGGCCCTGTTTCCAGGGACAAATTGATAATGTCCTCCAATGGGCCCTGTATCCTCTCATTGCAGCTTTCACCAGCCATGAGGGATACAGATTCAGGGGGCATGTGGTCGGTCAAACAGCATCCAGGATCCTGTCAACATCCACAGAGGACAGCAGGCTGAAGTAGAACTGAATCCAAAGATGGCCAAAGGACCTCCAGTTCGCTTAATATATAAATGTTGGCGGGCAAATCACAGTGAAGCAACAAGACTTTGTCCGCAAAAAAGCTTGCAAAAACCAAATTACTAATCTCTTGGGTCCCTCTTGAGAGGGAGGTTAGATGCCAAACTACCCTAAATAATTCTGCCGCGCATGAGCCTGCAGACATGATGGGGGCTGAGTAAAACTCTGCAGCCTTCACTGCCGTCTCATAGAACCTCATAAACATCCTAAAACATCATCTTGTAGCTTCATCACGAACTCACCACCAGACTTGCTCAAGTCATCTGAGCTCCTGCTTCATCCCTGCACAGGACAGCCCAAAACAGCTGAGCGGCAGGGAGGCACAGTTTAAAGGGACTTGATGAGACTGAAAACCCCATTTAAAGGGACTGCAGTCTTGTTCCATGGGGTTTGCAGGGCCATGAACCAGTCCGGTTGATAAACAAACCTCCTGGTTTGGTTCAGTTCATGGTTTGGTTCGTGGTTCAGCTATGAACCAAACCAAACTGCATTTTCCTGGTTTGAGTCCATCCCTACTTGTGGCCAGATCAGCTGAGTCTAGGTAATCAGAAAGTTGGCAAATCAAATGCAGCTGATAGAAGACAGTCCTGGCCACCATGCCAACTAGTTTTTCAAAGAGCAAGGCAGGATCCATGAGCACCCTAAAGCTCTTCACTTGCTCTGAAAAAGCCGGCATCACTCCACCTAGGACAGTTTTTATTTTCTTGGAATATATTCATGGTATCATGAAAAGTGAGATATATTCATGGTATTTCATAAAAAATGAGACTGCTTTCTCTCCTCCCCACACACAGACCAAACAACTACACATGTGGCTGATTAATAAATCAAACACTAAGTGGTTGTAGCAGAATTTTCCAGCCCATTGACGATGACTCTTCATTGTTTTCAATTTATCTTTATTAAGAGCAAAAACGTGTACCCTATAAAACTTTATTGTAGCAGCATAGCTATGTTGTAATCCAGTACCAAATGAAGTACTCCAAAAACCTGTAACACAAATATGGTATCAATGTAAAAACTGCAGATTTACAAGTGAGGTCTTAATATTTCATTAGTATAGTCATTTTAGAACATATAAAAGCTGTCACGGAGTTCATGGAAAGTCTTGCTGATCACCAGCCACAATGATATCAAATTTCTTTTTTAAATTTTCCTGTACTGGCTTCTCTACCCTGAACGAATGATACAAGACAACCATTAATGTGTCTCAAACGAATGCTTTATTAAGTAAACAGCTGATGTACATCATAAACTATTTAGGGTCCATTGCAAATTGATAGCCAACAAGCTACCTTAATTTTAAGCATCTCTACCCTGGCTCCAAACCTAGCCAACAGTACCACCAGCTTTGTTTATCCTCACTATGCCAAAAGATGACATGCCCCCTCCCCCTCCCTCCCCCATTCTATTCAGGCAACTAAGGGTTTGATTGCTGCTGCTCAAAATAAAAAAAAGTCTCTTGCACAACCCACATTGCCACACCAGTGAATGCTGTACTGCTTTAGAAGGGCCCTTTAGATACCTCAGAATGGTTGCTAATGATCTCAATGCGTGTTGTAGCAACCTACCATATTCCTGCCAGCCTGAGTTATGGCCTAACGACGAGTCAAAAACAGGCTTATTTTAAAAGACCATATCCTTGGTATCAGCACACAGCATCCAACAAAGATCCTCCCATGTGCCAATGGGGGGAGCTGGTTGACTGGGTCCAAGAGGTAGTTAATACCTCCTTGAGAGAGGGGGTGATCATCCCAGGCTGAACTGCATCCATTTCTAAAGAAGGCTACCCTGGACCCAGGAGATCTCAATTACTATAAACCAGGCTCAAATATACCATTCTTAAGCAAGGTGACCAAATGGGTGGTGGATGGACAACTTCAAAGTTTCCTGGATGAGGAAAATTGTTTAGATCTTTTCCAATCTGGTTTTAAGCATGGTTATGGGACTGAAACAGCCTTGGTGGCCCTGGTGGATGGCCTGCAGAGGAAGATGGACAGAAGGAATGCAATCCTTGCTGATTCTTCTGGACCTCTCTACAGCTTTCAATATTATCAGTCATAGCTTCCTTCTGGGTTGTCTTTCTGGGTTGGGATTGGAAGGCATTCTTCTGTGGTGGATCCAGTTGGGCCTGGAGGGTAGGTTTCAGAAGGTGGTGCTGAGGGATTGCTGCTCAGCCCCTTGGCCTTTGTCCTGCAGGGCTCCACAAGGTTTCATCTTGTCCCCTGTGGTCTTTATCGTCTACATGAAACTGCTGGGTGAGGTCATCCAGAGATCTGAGCAAAGTTATCACCAATACATAGATGTCACTCGGCTGAATCTCAAACTTTGGTAAGATCCATGATAGACTGTTTTAAATAAATCATAAACATATAGGTCAATTTCCCTTGTAGAAGGTATGAGCTATCTGTCTGATGAAAATGACTACACAAGGGCTGAGTTCAGACTGGCAGTTTGAAGCGGGAGGGAGTCATGGCAAAAAATACCGGGGAGGAGGCACGGCTGGTAATCCGGTTATGTGTGCTTATGCACTCATGCACATAAGCACATCTCTACAGGATTGCAGCTTTTCACATTCACACTTCCAGGAAGCGGAATAATCACGCTTTCCATGGTTTGATACCACTTTCACCAGGTATCTTTTAAACCCTGAAAGGAAGCGTTACAGGTTGAGTATGGCTGGGGAACGCCTGACAGATGTGCCTGTGTGAACGGCCCCTTTAATCCGTTTGTGAAATGTTTCTGGCTCGTGCCTATATCGGGGCAAACTGCCAGTCTGAACTCGGCCAAGGAAGCCTTAATATATGTGAAGAATGATCATTGGATCCCAGTCCTCAGTATTTATAATTACTATGTAATTTTTGTAACTGTGTAATTACTGTTTTGATAAAGAGGTATTTAAATAATGATTAGCATTTCCAGAATGGGACTATTATAAAAAATGTAGGGAGCTTTCAAAAGATTCCTTTCAATACACTTGTACCTTGTCTGTTCATTCATTCTCTCCTATTCCTTCCACAGTCTGTACATGTGTTTTTTCTTCTTTGGCAATAAATTTTGATGTTGCATTGTTTAGACAGTATTCTTCATGATAAGCCGGAGATAGTTAGGTGGGTAGATAGGTGGGTAAATAGGTAGATAGAGAGATAGATAGATAGACAGACAGACAGACAAAAATGCATCCTGTTGGAACCTGTCCCTCCCCCCAATACAACACAAAGTCCATTATCTACAGCCAAGCATCGTGTTACCACTGCATTTTCATCAGTTCCTTGGACAAGAACCTACCTTGAAAGATTTACATTAGGCATTCTTAGGGTTGCAGTCCCCACCCAGTAAAGTGAAGAAACAGATTGACAAGACCAGACTGGTGCCAAGGAAAGACAGGCCCAAAAGAGAAAAGAATAGAACACCAGTGGCTGTCATCTACAGCTTCCAGCTCAAACTAGTCCAATAAGAACATAAGAAACGCCAATGTTGGATCAGGCCAAAGGCCCATCCAGTCCAACGCTCTGTCACACAGTGGCCAAAAATACCAGGTGCCATCAGGAGGTCCACCAGTGGGGCCAGGACATTAGAAGCCCTCCCACTGTTGACGCCCCCCCAAGCACCAAGAAGACAGAGCATCACTTGCCCCAGAATCCCGATCTATACCTTGTGGCTAATAGCTACTGATGGACCTCTGCTCCATATGCTTATCTAGTTCCCTTTTGAAGCCGTCTATGCTTGTAGCCGCCACCACTTCCTGTGGCAGTGATTTCCATGTGTTAATCACTCTTTGGGTGAAGAAGTACTTCCTTTTATCTGTTCTAACCCGACTGCTCACCAATTTCATTGAGTGCCCATGAGTTCTTGTATTGTAACAAAGGGAAAAAAGTACCTCTTTCTCTACCTGCTCTATCCCATGCATAATCTTATAAATCTCAATCATGTCACCCCTCAGTCATAGTTTCTCCAAGCTAAAGAGCCCTAAGCGCTTTAACCTTTCCTCATAGGGAAAGTGTTCCAACCCTTTTATCATTCTAGGTGCCCTTTTCTGCACTTTTTCCAAAGCTATAATATCCTTTTTAAGGTGTGGTGACCAGAACTGCACACAGTATTCCAAATGAGGTCACACCCAATGTTCCCTCTAAGCTGTGGAGTCTTGTGAGCAAAAATTCTACTTTGTGAGCTGCTGGCATTAAAGTTGTGAGCGAGCGATTTGGCTACTGCATAAATTAGTTTGCTCTGGAGCCATCTTTCCTGTGCTAAGAGAAAAATGTGTGAGCCGGAAGCTAAAAAACTGTGAGCTAGCTCACACTAACTCAGCTTAGAGGGAACACTGGTCACACCATTGATTTATATAGGGGCATTATGATATTGGCTGATCTGATTTCAGTACCCTTCCTAATAATCCCCAGCTAGCATTGGCCTTTTTTATTGCAGTCACACACTGTCTCGACATTTTCAGTGAGTTATCTACTACAACTCCAAGATCTTGTTCTACTACAACTCTTGTTCAGTCTCTGCCAGTTCAGACCCCATCAATGTGTATTTATATTTAGGATTTTTGGCTCCCATGTGCATCACCTTGCACTTGGCCACATTGAACCCCATTTGCCATGTTGACGCCCACTTGCCCATCCTTGACAGATCCCTTTGGAGTGCCTCACAATCCTCACTGGTTTTCACCTCCTCCCTCGTCGCCTTAATCTGACTCAGGTCTTTCAACACCCCTCCCAAAATCAGCGGTTCTGGAGTGGGCAAGCACTTCTCATCTTCCACAGTGAAGACAGAGGCAAAAAATGTATTCAGCTTCTCAGCCATTTCCCTATCATCCTTCAGTACTCCTTTTACCCCTTGGTCATCCAAGGGCCCCACTGCCTCCCTCGCTGGTTTCCTGCTTCTAAAGTATTTGAAGAAAGTTTTATTGTTGGTCTTTATGTTTTTCGCTATATGCTCCTCATATTCTCTTTTTGCCTGCCTGACCACAGACTTGCATTTTATTTGCCATAGCCTGTGTTCTGTTTTATCAGCCTCACTGTGACTAGCTTTC
>NW_015163165.1:122503-162390 GCF_001447785.1 Gekko japonicus
CTAGAACACATATTGACCCAGTCAATGTGTGGGTAGTTAAAATCACCTATTACGACACATGGGGTTGCAAAGAGTCGGACTCGACTGTGCGACTGAACAATTATGACACAGGTTTTTTTGTCTAGCTGCTATGTTTAATTCATTCATCATTTTATAATCCTCCTCTATGTTTTGATTTGGTGGGCGATAACAAACTCTTAGCCTCTCAATCTTTCTGGAATTTATACCCTCTCTGACATACAGAGCCACCCCACCTCCAACCCTTCCCCCCCTATCCTTCCGATATAATATATAACTGGGAATCACTGTATCCCACTGATTTTCCTCATCCCAACAAGTTTCTGAAATACCCACAATGTCTATTTTCCCCTCCAACACCAAGCACTCCAACTCCCCGATTTTACCTTGGACACTTCTAGCATTTGTATAGAAACAGCTATAATTTCCCATACAAGTCAAGCCTGCAACCTCTTGCTATCTCGAGACCTTGTCAGGCAGTCCATGTCACTAGCCATGGTCTCAGTGGACAATTTCAATCCACCTCCCCATAGAAAAGCAACAGGTACCCCCTCATCTCTCTGAGATGAGCCAACCTGAACCAGAGACTTTTCATCTCCTGTCGGCTTTCCCCCAATATTCAGTTTAAAAACTGCTCTGCCACCTTTTTGATTTTAAGTGCCAGCAGCCTGATTCCTTCTCGGGACAAGTGGAGACCGTCCTGTCTGTACAGCTCCCTCTTGTTCCAAAAAGCATTTCAGTGCCTAACAAACTTTAACCCTTCCCCCCTACACCATCGTCTCATCCACCCATTGAGACTCCTGATCTGTGCCTGTGTCTCCAGACCTGCGTGTGGAACTTCTGAGAAGGCTACCTTGGAGGTCCTGGACCTAAGTTTCCTGCCCAGCAGCCTAAATTACTCCTCCAGGACCTCATGTCTGCATTTCCCCACATCATTGGTGTCGACATGCACCACGACCACTGGCTCCTCCCCAGCACTATCTACCAGCCTATCTAAAACACGCGTAATGTCCACTACCTTCGCACCAGGCAGGCAAGTCACCATATGGTCAGTACGCGGGTTCGCCATCCAGCTGTCTACCTGCCTAAGGATCGAATCACCAACTACCAAGAGCCCCCCTCCCACCCTGCCCAGGGATGGTTCCTTGGTGCAAAAGGACACCTGCTCACCAGCTGGGGAAGAGGTCCCTTCTGAGGGCACATTCCCCTTATCCTCAGCATGGTGCCCTATTTCCCCTTGACCCTCATGCTCCCTTACAGCGGCGGGGCTGCCAGATCCAGAGTGGATCAGCAGTGATCTACAGTACAACCTGGCTAATGAGATCTCTCTCACACAGGCACTGGTGGGTGCGGAGCTAACCTTTCCTTTCTTTTAGGTAGCTCCCTAACTTAAAGCAGCTTGTTACCAACAAGAATGGAGCCATGGCCACTGTCACTTGCAGTTGGCTGTCTGCCCCGTATTCACTAACTGAACCATTCCACTAATATCCACTAATTTAACATTATTGCAAATCAGTTACACTAAAAAAGAGGCATTCACTTGCTCATCCTTGGACGCCATGGTGTTTTGTACACATGGGTGGGCTTGTGCAGTTTCTTCATTGCTGCAATAACTGCTAATGTAATGGAGCAGCAACAGGACTTCCAAATAGCAGGTTTCACCAGAAGAGTGTTTCTTTTTTAATTGTCAGTTGAATAGCATTATATTGATGTAGTATTATACCAATACATGCATTAAATGCTCAGAATTACCAGATATAATTTTAAGTAAGTCTATAGACTGTTTAGCTGCAGAGATATGCCTTTTCTTTGTATCACCATCATTAATAGGGATAGAGACTTTTTTGTTTTTAGGTGAAAGAAATAAAAAAGAAAAAAAGAAAAAGGGAAAAAAACCTGGTGACAGGGAAAGGAAATGGCTGTTGTTAGTAACTGGTTGCTGTATGGGCGGGCCAAGGAAAATCTGAATTTTCCTGCCCACACAGCAGAGATCTAGGATCTGCTGTGATATAAACTTCAGAGAAAAGCAAGTTTGACAAAGAACAGAAAAGGCTGGGAAAACCCATGGAGGTACAAAATGCACCACGATGCTTTGGGAAAGCTAGATAATAGCATTTCCAAACAGCATTAACCTCAGGGCAGATACCCTGTGTGAAATGGACCATTTGGAAACACCCCATCTATATAATCATCTGTCAATAATTTCTTTCCATTCTCTAACCAGGACAAACATGTTAGTCTCTATGTAAAAGAAAAAACTGAGACATTGTTGCTGATCTAATAGTCATTATTCTTCAGCAAATAACTTTTCAAAGGGAGACCCTAGTGTGAATCTGCTAAACTATAATTCATTAGAAGGTGTGATACAATCTCTTCCTGAGTGCAGATGGGCATGAACTAGCTCATGAACTAAAGTTCATGATGAACTTTGTCCACCCATAGGGGATTTTTAATTGCATTTTTCTATAAACTACAAAGAAAAAAAGGGAAGGGGAACTACATCTATGGGAGAAAGGAAAGAAAACCACTAAAAACCCAAGTATAGGAGATATGCTTGTATCAGTGTTAGTCTAAAATGCTAAGATTACATTGAACATGGTTGATTAAGCTATATTATTTATCTTTAAAACCATTATTTTAACTGTTTAAAGAAAATCACAAGAGCATCATTAAAAAAGACACTTCAAGGCACAGATCAGAGTTCTTCAGCCTTCATTTTGTTTTATCTTTCCTAATCCTCAATTGATATTCTCGTTTGGGGGCTGCCGTCCACTTTTCTGAAGTAGAGTCCTCATCAGAAGTAGCAAAGTCCATTTCATCACTAAGTTTGCTGTCTTCTTCATCCTTGCCACCCTCTCCTGACTCTCCCAGTTGCAGTCTCAGAAACTCATGCGCTTTGGAAACAGAGTCATTTTTTTCTTTTTTTCCTGCAGTTTTAAAATGTAGCCTTCAGGGGTCAATCATCTGTAGGGAATGCTGTTTGTTTGCAAAAACAGAATCAAGTCTTTATACTTCTTCCTCTTCTTCCTTATTTCAAATGGAATGTCTTTTAGAATCCTGATAGTATTGTCTCCAATCTTCAAGGGTGTTCCTGTAGTTGCTTTCAGGATTTGATCCCTCACATGTCTCTTTGAGAATCTAACCACTATCTCTCCAGGCAGATTATTTTTCTTGATATAAACAGAATAAGCTCTATAAACCACAGCCATTTTGCTTCCAAGGTATTCCGCTTTTAAATCTGTAACTAGAGCTAGCGCGTCGCTCAAAAGTTGCTTTAGATTCTCTTCTTTTGCTTCTGGGACCCCTTGGAACCGAGGACTAAGTCAGCTTTTTCCATTTGTAGCTGCAAAAGTTGAAGTTGGTCTGAAACTTGCTTCCTTTCCAGCAATTTAACCTTTTTCTTAACCTTTTTAGATTTGGCATCCTTCACTTTCTCAGCTGTTTGCTCTGTCTTTTTTGTCGTTTCAGTCAATTGGAGCGGCTGATCTGCAAGATTCTGGTTTAAAGCTGTCAGCTGTTGATTGATATTCATCATCTGGTCCAGTAGAGGGCGCAAAGAGTCCGCTAACAGTTTAGAAAACTCAGTGGCATCTTCCAGTCGCGGGCTCATACTCCTCGATGGTTTCACTTTTGCTTGTTTGTCTTTCTCTGTTTTTTTCCACGCCATGTTTGTGGATTGTTTAATTTTTAAGTACTTGCTAAAGTCTCTGAAATTTGTCCAAACGCTTATTGGCACTCTGGTTGATTTCTTAAAACAGATTTCAACACTTAAACTTCAGCTTCCCCTTGGTAAATCGCTGTTATATTTATGCGTATGGGAGGGGCCCCTCCCCCACTCGCTTGCTCGTCCCGTCATTCCCAGGGGGGCTTTCTTTTAAATTCCTGACATTTCACTTTTACTTGACTCACTGTTCATTAGTGGTCCAGAGACCTCACTCATGGTACGTTTTATATACCCGATCTCCAACGCTTGTCCCGGTCGGCGGCTCTGGTTCCATTACGGATGCAGCAATGGCAGGACCGTCAGGGTGGAAGAGCCCTCAATTCTTCAGCAACGTGCTGGCGAAGAGGCCACCCTTCAGAAGCCCCATGGCTAGGAGCCTTTCACAAAGGCTCCGAGGGGTGGTGGCGAACAATCACCCCCCCTCCCAACCGCTGGCGTGCGGATCATTTCCCTGGGAGGTCCGGGAGAAGCGTCCGCTAGCGTGTCGCCATAAACCGGAAGTTGTCCGGTTTGTGGTTCATGAAGTGACGTTTGTGGCAGTTCAACTGCCATAAATTTTCCATGAACTTTCAAGCTGTTTGTGGAAGTTTATGCTGATTTGTGAATGGATACATTTCCAGACAGACAGTCTCTGCTCAATCCAAATTACTACCAAACATCAAAACAACAGGCCTGAGCAGAATTCTCCAGTCCAGAAACACTCTGGTCAGTTTCAAACTAGTCATGTCAGCTTCAAGAGGGTGTTTTTTTAACTTTGTCATTGTTCCTATGTTCCCTTCTCATTTTTTTGCACAGAGCTTGCAAAATCCCCTCCTTGCTTGGATTTGTAGTTTGAGAGTAGTCCTTTTAAGCTTGCAATACCAGTGGCACTGGTTCTGCTGGGCACTAGTACATTGCACTGGTTCTGCTGGGACTGCAAAAACCCTCACTAGGAGTGTGATTCTGTGCTTCATATCAGCCCTGTTGAGCTGGCATTGCCACACTGGCACTGTGTGCTGCTGGTCAATAGCACATTTCACTGGTTCTGCTAGACTTGCAACCCCTTCTTGCTTGGAGTGAGATTGTGTGCTAGAAATCAGTACTGTTGAGCTGGCATTGCCACAATGGCACTGGATTCTGCTTGGCACTCTTTGATTGCACTGGTGCTGTTGGGTACTCTGTACATTGCACTAGTTCTGCTGGGTGTCAGCTATGCTGCCATGGTATGGGGGGAGACTGTTGGGTGAGCGCCTTACTGTCCTGGAATGTTAGCTTTCACTTCTTATGCTGTGTCTTATCTAGCAGCCTGGTACTACACACTTTCTATTCTGCCTGGGAACCTGCTGTTTTGATGTTTAGGTGTGCAAGCCATGCACCTCTGATTGGATCAACTCCATCAGGGGGCCCCACTATGAATGCAGTATATCTTCCGACAGTCTAACACAGAATGTATGCACAGATGACCTGCCTTTACTGTCTTCAATAAACTTGATCCTTCTGAAGGAATGCTGTTGAGACTGATTGCTGTGGGACTCTGACACTGGGCTTGCAAAAATGCCCCTGCCCACCTTCAGTTTTTACTGCAGAGATTCTCTGGCTTGACTTTAGTCCTGTTGGGTTTGCAGTGCCATAGTAGCACTGGTTCTGCTGGGCACATTGCACTGATTCTGCTAGGCTTGCAAAAATGCCCTCCAGCTTCAGTTTCTACTGCAGATATTCCCTAGGACTTTGATTCTGTTCTGCTGGGCTTTTATGGCCCTTGCTTCCCCCCTCCTTGGGAAACAATGGAGGGTGGGGACACCTTCTTTGGGAGGGGGGTCATAACTCAGACCCCGTAAATCCAATCCTCTCCAAACTTGGAGGGCAGGTAGAGGAGAGTCAGTCAATGATTCCTGGTTTTTGGTGTCTCTAGCCTGCTGGAGGGCATTCTACCATGTCATGAACCTTTTGAACTGAACCGGTTTGTTTAGCCCCTATAAGTTCATGATGGTTCATGGTTCATGAACTGGGCACACCATGAACCACAAACTAAACCACATTTTCCCAGTTCATGCCCATCCCTACTCCTGAGGACTAAGGAAAAATTTGGGATTCCTTAGTCATTACTCACTCTCTGTCCCTTGAGTCCAAGTGAAAAATGCAAACTATAAATAATGTAAAATAAAAATAAACAAATAAAATTACAGTTTTTAACTATCCTAGTAAAATATTGGACTCCACAATAACTTCTGTTGTTAACTGGCATAGCAAAACTAGAGAAAGTGCTGGTTGCCACTATTGTTAGGGGGTTTTTTTACATTTAAATTTACCTAATTATGTCTCAAATTTTACTTCCTACATTTCACAGCCCTTTGGTTCTGCTGCTTTCATCCCCTGTGAGGCAAAGAACCCCTGGTTCCTCCCAAAAGGTTAATGTGAATATTAACAGGCTTATTCCAGCTTGCAGGTGTTAGCAATTGGGCCTCCCTGCCTACATGGCCCTTATCATCTTCAAGGACAGATTTAGGAATGTGATAATTGGCTCTTCTTGAAAACCTGCAGCACACAGGACGGGAGGGGGGAATCAGGAGTGATGATGTAGTCTTCTAGAAAGTTCCAGCAAGAATGAGTTCTGATTGGATTGTTATCATCACCTGATACCAGTTGGCTCAAGACTGTAATTGAACTAAGAGGCTGAGTGAAAAGGGTCTAACTTCAGGGATTTTGGGGGGGAGCTGAGGCCTGAACTATGATATGCTCGCATTGCAACACATGGCTATGTAGAGAATGTTTAAGCCATTGCCTCCACCTTTGGAACTTCAAAATTGTGCCATCTAATGCAAGGTATAAATGTGCTAGATTGTGAAAGTTAGCTTTTCTTGTTTTCCTCTGCTGCAAGATTATTGAGTGTTGTGTTGCCTAGAAACAAAAACTATTTTTGGAAGTATTTAATAAACTTCATGTATTTTTACAAAGGACTGTTTTCTCTTTTTTTATAAAGATTTTATTATTTTTCCAATACTACAAGACTAATTCTATAGGGATAGGGAAGTCGAACATTAATACACTAGTACACTACAAATCTATAGTGGGATGGAGACGGCATCTGATTCAGGGCGGTCCGGCAGTGCTGGTGTTGTTGGATCTGTCGGCGGCATTTGACACTGTCGACCACCAGTTACTGATTCACTGCCTCGCTGACACTGGAATCCAAGGTCTTGCCCTGCAATGTCTTGCCTCTTTCCTCCAGGGTCGGGGACAGTGGGTGGTGCTAGGGGAGCAGATGTCCCAGAGGCACCCTGGTGTGTGGGGTGCCACAAGGGGCAGTGTTATCCCCAATGTTGTTTAACATCAATATGTGCCCCCTTGCCCAGATTGCCCGGAGGCATGGGCTGGGGTGTCACCAGTATGCTGATGACATCCAGCTATATCTGTTGTTGTGCAGTTGGTCTGGCTCCGATCCAGATGACCTGGAGTGGGTGCTTCCGGATGTAGTAGGCTGGCTTAGACTGAGCCAACTGAAACTGAATCCAACAAAGACAGAGGTCTTGTGCTTGAGTCGGAGCGGGTTGGGGGTAGGGATCCCATTGCTGGCTTTCAGTGGGGCACCAGTGGTACCAGCGCTGAGGGTCAGGAGCTTGGGAGTGCTCCTGGATGCCTCCTTAACAATGGAGGCCCAGGTAGCAGCCACTGCCAAGGCGGCCTTTTACCACCTACAGCTGATCAGGCAGCTGGTTGCCTTCCTCGAACACAATGACCTTGCAACAGTGATCCACACAATGGTCACCTCAAGATTAGACTACTGCAATGCTCTCTACATGGGGCTGCCCTTGTCCAAGATCCGAAGGCTGCAGCTAGTGCAGAATGCCGCGGCCAGGCTGTTGTTGGGTCTCTCTATATGTGACCACATCCAGCCTGTGCTGAGGATACTGCACTGGCTGCCTATAGCATACCAGATTTGGTTCAAGGTGCTGGTGCTATCCTTTAAAGCCCTACTTGGTCAGGGGCCTACCTACTTGAGGGACCACCTCTCCCCTATGTGCCCCTGAGAGCACTGCGGTCAGGGTCGCAACATCTCCTGACCCTCCCTGGTCTGAAAGAAGCCAGGCTGAATGTCACCAGAACCAGGGCTTTCTCAGTGGCGGACCCAACCTGGTGGAATGAGCTCCCGGATAACATCAGGGCCCTGCGGGACCTTTTACAGTTCCTCAGGGTGTGTAAAACAGAGCTGTTCCACCAGGCTTTTGATCAGGGGCTGCCACTGATGAGTGTGCCCTGGAACATCATCTGGTGTAAAATTTTAGAACACCCTCAGGCATGAGATTCCTCTGGACGTTACCCCTATCGTTGGATGGGATTTGGATTACTGCCATTTCTGTTGGGTTAATTGCAACTGGTGTTGTTTTAACTAGTATGGTATTTATTCATTGTTTTAACTTGGTTGTTTATGCCATTTTAATGTTGTTAGCCACCTTGAGCCAGATACCTGAAAAGGTGGAATATAAATATAAACAAAAAATAAATATATATTATAGTCTTTTGTTTTTGATTTAAAACCGCTTTTCAAGTTTTACTGGTGGGGGGGGAGTCTTGAGTTCCCTCTCAACCCACACTTTGCTTGTAGGCACTTCTAATTACTACCAAGGCTCTTATATTCGCTTTGTAGCATATGAATGTTACTTCACTCACAGTTTGGAGCCTTGGAGATCTTGTAGAAGCATTTGTAAAACTTTTGATCGTGTCCACTTGCTCCGGCAATAATCTCTTGTCGCCCTACTGGCTATACGGCGATGGGACCTTGCAGGGAAAAGGTGAGCCTCAATTCTTTGGTTGTTGCCTTGGAAGAGGCTCTCCTCAGCTCCCCAGGCTGGGGGTCTCCTACAAAGACCCCACGAGGGTCTGGGATAGTTTCGGACCCTTCTCATCAGCTGGGTCCCAGCACATCTCCATCAGAGCGAGACAGAACGCGTCTGAGCATCAAAACGCTAAAATCAAAAGGACAGTTTTCTTGTGTATACTATCCTGGGAACCCACAGGGCTCAGGCTTTGATTCCTTGATACACACACACCACAAATATCATATATAAATGTCTACTGAGAAAGGACTCCTTACATTGGCTCTGATGAAGTGGTCTGTGGATGTTTATGATAGAATGTCAGTATTTTCCTGTTTATGCCCCTAGAATCCCTTCTGGCTTTAAATATCCAAGATTCTATACTAGTAACAAATAGCGCCAATAGTAGACATCTCCTCAATGGTGCATATCCAGCAAGTTTTATTTCTTCTGGAGAATGTGTCTGCTTTTTGTCTGGTTCCACTGCTATAAGAATTTCTGTATGCTTTGGGCACAGTGAAATCTGGATTGCGTAGCTTAATGGATGGAAGTTGCTGGCGCCTTGTGCAAGGACTTCGATAGATGGCCTGTTGCTCCCTTGACTGGTCCTGCCAACTAATCTGTGCTTGTATTGTTGCATTTCATTGGCAATGGCAGCTGCCACCGACATAGTGGGTGTCCACGCTGTCGTGCCAATGGGACATTCTGGTTTAGTTTGTAATGATGCTGCAAGCCTGCAGATTTTAATATTGCACTGGGTGGGCAGCTGTTAGTGGAAGGGCCATAGCTTAGAGGTATAAAATCCCAATGTACATCTCCAACATGTCTAGTTAATCTCAATTTAGCAACTGGCACAGAACTGTGACTGAGAAGCTTCTAACAATCAGAGCAGACAGTGCTGGACTGGATGGCCCAGTGATCTGATGCAGTATAAGGAAACGTCATATATTCAAAAGCATTGAGCCTGAAGAGAAATATCAAGATTCAGCAGATTTAGACAGTACACCATTGACTGAAATGAGATTCCTTTGGCTTTTCATCAGAACATTTTTTTAAAGCTACAAAAAATACATACCTTTTGAACTGTTTCTTAAATTAAGGATGCATCAAAAGTCTCTAAGGCCATTTTCAATCATACATAGTACACTGGACAAGATCACACTTTGTTCTGACTTTCTGCTTGTTCCTACTTCATTTTGCTGAAGGGTTATTGTTCCGCCAACTTTGATTCCATCACACATGTTTTATTTTTGCTGCTGCAATCAGCACATCTTTGTCTCTTTTAAGATACAAAGGTCTCAGGAGCAATGAAAATCCATGTGAGATACATGGCAGGTTTTTTGTAGCTAAACATTCCCCCCCCTTCAAAATAAAGCAACTTGGTCTTTGTGAATTGCTTTATTTACAGCAATTGGCAATTTATAAATGGGTCCTTGCCAACTATACCAAAGTCCTGTTCCCACCAAGGGTTACCAGTATAAGATTCTGAGGATGTTGTAGTTAAAATACATGTCTTTTACTTAAGAATATAAATTGCATACAAACAATACTGATGCACTCACACATTCAAACAAGTTCCTTAGAAATACAGTATTAAAATAAGCACGGTTGCATTAGCAGGTGGGGATGATGATGGGCAATACTTATCTGTCCTGCAGTCCGGTTGTTCCAATGAAGAATGGATGGGAAGAAATAGAAATTAAAGGGATCCACACTACCAGAACTAGCTGGATTGTGCGGGGGTCTCTTGACTGCAGATCAAGAGATCAAAGTAGAGGCAAGGGTTGGGGATAGCAAGTGGGACTCAAGGGGAGTAAAAAGCAGATAGGGGTTGTTGCATGGGTTGCTAGCTAGGAAGGGCCAGGTGAATGGTCCTTTCCTTTTATAGGGGGTTCAAGAGGGGTTGTGGCTGTGCCAACCTCTTGACTCACCTACCTGTTAGTCCATCCCAAAAACAATCCTATTGGTTGCATGGAGAGAGGGGTGGTTACCTAACAGGAGTGGCCAATATTGAAATCTAATACCTTACTCAAAAGATAGAATCTGGGCAGGTGTGAAAATCTTGGCGTCAGGATGCTCCATTGTAGTGTTGATGAAGCTGGCCATTCCACTGTAAACCAAATGTCCATTTGGCAGGAAATGCCAATTCAGGAACAAAGCAGTGATGGTTAGTACGTGACTACAATTATTTCTGCAATGGGGGCTGTCTCTTCTCAAAGCTGTTGTTTCTCATTGCTCACAATAATGGAGGTTTTTGCTTCTTCACCAGGCTGGGTAACTGTGTAGCTGAAACCTTATTCATGTGTAAGGCTTGTGCATGCACCTTCTATGTGTAGTATCACAACAGGTGACTTATAGTGTGCAGTCTTCTAAGCCTATGTGTGTGTGTGCACAGTCCATTGTGTGTGTAGCAATAAATATAGTCCATAAAGCAAATATAAGTCTCATTCTCTAACAGTTGTTTGTTTTTGAAAGCATATGTTCTGTTCAAAACTCAGTTGAGTCATAAACTCACATCTTAGTCAATCCAAAGTTAGGGATGCTTTAACATCAACAGGTTTAAATCATGTCTTGATTGCCAGTCAATTACAGGCAGGAAATTTTTTGATGGTTGGTTTTACTCCTTGTGACTTGCTTGTGCCAGTTTGAAGGGTTGCTGTACTCCTTTGCAACACCACAGTATAACATGATTGGCTTTCTTGCATGCACATGACCACACGGTCTGAGGAAGTTCATTCCTCCCCTTTAAAATTATTGCTGTGTGCCACTTCACTGCACGACCAAATCATGAGTTAATTCAGCCATCAAGCATATGAAATGCTGACAAATCAATGCTTTATTTTCTAAAAATCCTACCATTAGTTTTCTGTTGTTCTATGTATTCTTAGAAATGAAGACTGCTGATCTCTGGATAGGGAAGGTATTCACATGTATGGTTTTACAAAGCACCATAGGAGTTGTAGTTTCATTCCTTGACTATGCTTGGGGGGGAGGAATCTGTTGTGTAATCTCTGTAATGGAGAATGGAGTGTTCTGGAATGCCCTTCACTGCACTTTCTACTAGGGAACTAATTATATCATGAGTAAGAACTGCTCTGATTGGCTGCCTTCAAATGCTCAAGCTAGCAAGGATAGCTAGTAGGAAGTCACAAACCTGTTTGCGAGTCATTCAAGGTGCTGCCAAAATGAATAAATCTGGGTATTAGCTCACTCTGAAAGGTATCAAACCAGGTAAATTTAGCTGTTGAATGTGTTCACTGAGAAATTTACAGTACCCCTGCCCACGATCATTCACCTTCTCTGGGATATCTGGCTAATAACACTCACCTACTTTGCAGGAATGTTGTTAAGTATTAGGGTCTGATTAGATGAGACAATAGATGCAAGTTGGGTTTAGGGAAACACCAACCCTACTAACATTTAACACATGACCTTTCACTCACCCTAAAAATAGTGTATGGGGGGGTAATTCAAGTCCCAAGCATGGTGCGGCAGCAGGAGAGACTTCATTATTCCCTCCCTTCCACCCTGTGTGCTTTTGATTTCAGAAAAGGGCCATGGGGGTGTGGGCTGTTTGTCTTACTCATGCTTAATGACTATAGCATGCAGAATTGTATTTTAATTACAAATACAGAATGTAGATACAGTGTAAGGACAAATAAATAATAAATATGTATTCTCGTGGAATTTTTTAAAAAATATATTTTATTTGTTTTTAAACAATCATTTACAACAATAAACATCACAAGCATTGAACAAGCAATAACAAGCAACAACAAGAGGATCAAGAATGAAGATGTTTAGGAAGATAAGCGAAGAATCTGGATATTAACTTCATTTCATAGATCTTCCTCAGTAGTAATTAAAGCAATAGCTAAACAGAAAAAATTACTAAGAACCAATAACATCAAGTAACAATACAATAACAATTATAGCAAAATATATCAGTATATCACAAAACAATTTTGTTACAATCTTCTGAGGTAAACTACAGATAAAAATTCATATTTACATTTCAAATCTTACCATGCCAGACACCTCAGGATTCATCTTCCTTACGGTCAGTACCTAAGAGTTAAAAGGAATTCTACCCTTCTTGAGCACTATGCGGAGGCAGCCAAGAACCTGTCTAAACAGTTTTTAGCTAGGGGTTATCCAGCTCATCTCGTGGCTAATGCCGCTTTAAGAGCGCAGGAGGTACAGCATGGAGATTTCTTTAAAACTGGTGATTGCAGGGGTTCTTAGAAAGATAATGTCTATTGTGCACTAGACTATACACTTCTTGCTCATTCTATCAAGAAAATAATTTTAAAACATTGGCATATCATTAGCTATGTGCCAGGGTGTCAAGAAAAACCCTTTATAGGTTTTCGTAAGACCAACAGTTTTCGCAATATTTTAGTCCTTGCTGACTTGAGTTCTACTCAAAGAATCATTGATACTCAGATTGGCCACTACCCTTGTGGGAGATGTTCCATATGTCCTTTAGCATGGCAAATCAAAAGCCTTGATTTACCTGAAATTAATTTCCAATATGATTTGAAGTCCTTTTCTTGCTGTTCATCCAAAGGGGTCATCTATCTTATAAAATGTATATGTAATTCCCCTTATGTGGGGATGTCCACACGTGCAGTGTGTGCACGTACTATTGAACACAAACCACACATTAAACAGTGCCATTTAGATTCTCCATTAGTCCAACATTTTATTGACAAAAACCATACCTTTAATGATGTAACATTTTTGGTCCTGGAGACATTGGTTACTAATAGATACAATAGGCTCAATATACAAAAAGTACTTCACCAAAGGGAGGCATTTTGGATCCACCGCCTCACAACTTACCATCCTTTTGGTCTTAACCAAGCTTTAGAATTATCCAGCTTCTTATAATAGCACTGTTCCCCTTTAAATGTGAACAGATTGTCAATGGCTTTAGGATTTTCTTTTCTTTTCTTATATAATGGCTTTTTCTTGCCTGATGAGAAGTTCTACAGGAAGCCTTATTCAGATGTTTTTGCGAATAGCTGCCTGCTTATTAAGTTGTGCTAGTTTCTGTTGTGGTTCTTTCAAACTGGATTGTAACTCCTTAAAAACAACTTACCAAATGAAGACATTCTAAACTATTGTCTCAAAATTTATCATCCTCTTAGTACCGCTGTTCCCCTTTAAATGTCAACAGTGGATGCTGCACTTAGGATCTTTTTCCTTATAAAACAGCTCTCCTGGGCTGAGCATTCAGAGGCAGTACTAACAGTTAAAAGTTGTTGAGAAGCTCTGTAAGAAGCCGTATTGAAATGTTTTGTGAATAGCTGCCCTCTTATGTAAGTTATCTAAGTGTTTGTGGTCTCTTATCTATACTAAATTTATACTGGGTTACAGCATGACCTTATTTGCTTTGTATATTTCTATATAGGAAATATTGTTTGTGTATATTACCTTAGAAGTTTATGAAATTCTTGCTTAGCGCAGAAGATTGTAACAAAATTGTTTTGCTATAATTGTTTTTGTATTGTTACTTGATGTTATTTGATGTTATTGGTTCTTAGTAATTTTTTTCTGTTTAGCTATTGCTTTAATTACTACTGAGGAAGATCTATGAAACGAAGTTAATATCCGGATTCTTCATTCATCTTCCTGAACATCTTTGTTCCAAGAGAATACAGATTTATTATTTATTTGTCCTTACATTGTATCTCTCCTGCCAACCTAGCAGTTTGAAAGCAAGAAAATGCAAGTAGATAAATAGGTACCACTTTGGTGGGAAGGTAACAGCGTTCCGTGCGCCTTGGTGTTTAGTCATGCCGGCCACATGACCACGGAAACGTCTCCGGACAGCGCTGGCTCTTTGGCTTTGAAACGGAGATGAGCACCACAACCCTAGAGTCGGATTTGACTGGCTTTCGAGCAAGGGAACCTTTACCTTTACCTTTTACATTATATCTACATTCTGTATTTGTAATTATAATACAATTCTGCATGCTATAGTCATTAAGCAGTTCTTAGTGTCTTTTCCACACAGGTGTTTTCTATTTGTCCTATGTTTACTGTGTGTTCCTGCTTGCTTTTTTCTGTTTGTCTTACTGCTGTTTCCAGGTATCTCCTGGGCAGATACATGGAAGCAGCAGTAAGATAAACAGCCTGCCCTCTACTAGCAAAAGGTCATGAGTTCGAAAGGAGGAAATGATTAAGCCCCTCCTCCTGCCACACCATGCCATACATGCCCACATGATTTCAAAAGTGAGCGCTGGGTCACACATTAAACATGAGTTGGTTTTTCCCAGCTCTTAAGTTTCTTTTTAAAGGATCTATTTTGTATTTTTTGTCCTATATTGACCATCCAACAGTTGTTATTACTGAGGAAGAGTAGCAAACTATGAAAAATATTGTAAAATGGTTTGCTCAAACAAATGCCAAAACCACATTTAGTTGCTTAATTAAACTGCTTGGTCAGATTTTGTTCACTTGTTGCCCTGGCTCAGTGTAGCTGATGGGATTTTATTTATTCAAAAAAGAGGCCATTCCTGTTTTCTCCTATTTCAGGCTGACTGATTTGATTCAGGTTAACGCATCCTGCTTAAATGAGGGGGAAAAAATGACAACTGTGCTCGAAGGCCATGTGCAATTTGTCAAGATGATGAACTGAATACTTAAGGACGCTCTCCGCCTGTTAGCTCAGAGCCATACTGAGCACACTGAAGAATATGGATTAACTGACATATGACTTCACACACAGCTAACCATATATGCAGTGCTCATGTATGTCTGACATGTTCAGTGGACTGGCTTACAACAGGTGACCTCAGGAAGACATCAGATGGAAGTGATCCTGCTTGAAGTATATCTGTTCCGGGTCATACATCGGAGGCAGTTCTGTGCCTTTCAAAGAAACATTGTAGTGATAAGAGACTGAGACTGCCCGTGCTGCACAGTGTCAATCCACCATAACTGGAAATCATTAACCTTGGAAAGCAATTAGTAGTACTAGCTGATTCTCACTAGGCACAATGCAATTATATTACTTTCCAGAAATTAACACACATGTCACAACTACATTTCCAGTCCAATGCCTTGCTAGACAGTTTGGATAATTTAGTTGTTTAATTTCTACACACACACATATTCAAAGTTCCCAGGTAAATATTTAGATGAAAGAAAGAAAGAAAGAAAGAAAGAAAGAAAGAAAGAGCTGAAATAGCTGATTAGTAGTCATAATATGCAGAGGGAAATATTATGTTGTCCCCTGGTTCCAAAAGATTCTATGTGTAGATAATAGTGGAAAGATAATGGTTTGTGCCACCTCAATGCCTGCTTGCAGTAGTATCTTTTTTTTCCTAAGGCGTTCAATAGAATAGACCCTGCAGGGCATGAAATCCCCTGCAGGGCAAGCAGACTAAAATGCCGTGGACAGCATGTGTTATACATATTCTATGATCCACTACAGCAAGAGTTGCCATTGTGCATTCAGGCTTAGAGCAAACTTTTGGTAAGGTATTTTGCTAGAAAATGGCATTAAGACAGAAAAAGGATCAAAACAAAATGAAGGTCAGGGGTTTAAGTGATTCCTCCCCAACTCAACTTAACCCTCTCACTCATTCACACAATTATGCAACCAAAATATTTCACCAAGCTAACCCCATTAATATGCCGTAGAAGCTGAATTCTGCAGACAGAAATGAATGTGTTGTAGATGTTTATGTGTTTGCTTCCTTTGTCCTCTGTTTTCAATATTTATAGCTTTCCAAAAAAAAGATATGAAATACTGTACATTGTATTGTGATGCACAGGAGGCTGCCCCTACCCCTGAAAAGAAAAGCGGCCACTCGTCTGTTTCATCCCTGAGCCGACGGGAGTGCTGCAGCAGCATCCAATCATCTTTCAGAAGGGGGGATGGAATGCTAGAGGGAAGCACAGGAACAGTTGGTTCAGGGCTGCATCAGGGAGAGGGCAGTGGTCGTTTTTTGCCCTTCCTCAGCAAGACAGCAGTCTGACATATAACTGTGCCTGGTGGAATAGCATAATGGTTTAACTCTCTCTGGGAGAGGACTAGAGATGGGCAGAAATTGGCTGACGAACTAAAGTTCATCATGAATTTTGGCCGGTTCGTGGTTCGCAAAGTGATGTTCATGAACTGAAGAACTGTCACAAACTTCCATCAATTTTGATGCAGTTTGTGGCGATTCATGGTGGTTCATGTCTAGTGGCTAATCAGTGAAAACCTATTTGTACCTGCAAGCATTAAAGAGAATTCAAACCATACTTGGAAGCCATAATAAGTTTAATTTACGTGCCTCAGCTAGTTTTGTCTTTTGAAAGCAGGTTTACACCTGCTTTTTGCTCTTCACAAGAAACAGTTGAGTGGAAGGGAGCTCAGCTGTTAAGTTTAAATGGCCCAGAGCCATTTAAATCACTGCTTTCTGCTCCTCACAAAGAGCCACAGGGAGTAGAAAGCAGGAGTTTCCAAAGCACTCAGTAGTACAAACTCTGCTTTCTGTTCCCCACAAAAAGCCATAAGAGGAAAACAGGGGTTTCCAAACAGATGAATGGCAGGGACTGCCTCTCAGCTGTTTAGTTTAATTGGTTCTCATCCATTTAACCCCTGCTTTCTGGTCCCCACAAAAAGCTGCGGGGAGCAGAAAGCCAGTGTTAAATGGCTCATGAACCAATACAAACTGGTTCATAGTTTGGTTTGTGGTTCAGCCATGAACCAAACCACAAATATGTGGTTCGTGCCCATCCTTAGAGTACTCAGTTGTGAAGCCTTTCTCTGGTGATGAGCAGATGTCATATCATTTTGTCTAACTCTTGGGAAAGGGCAGGCTGGTGTGGGTGGAATCCCGTGTATGTTAAAGAATCCAACCTAGTGGCTAATCAGTGAAAAGCCTATCTGTACCTGCCAGCATTAAAGAGAATTCAAACCATATGCGGAAGCCATAACCAGCTTCACTTCTGTGCCTCCACTAGGCTTGTCCTTTAACTGCCCAAAGACCTGTACTCCTGATCTGTTCTCTAAAATGAACCTGTAAATAAATAAGACTTATTTATTTACATACAACTCCTGCCTCAATTATCTCCATATTCTTGTTGCTCACCACAAAAATTATTTTATGGCAGTGAACCCAAAGCTATCTTAAGAGCATATTGTCACTGAGGGAAAAGCTTACAATTTAAAATAAACCTGGTTTCCAAAAAAAAAAAAAAACTAGAAGAGGCCATATGGGTCCACTCAGTCGGTAGAAAAGACATGTCACACATATACTCTGACTGGCAGTGATGGTCTCAGGCAGAGAAGGTCTTTTCTAATACCTGCCACCTGAGATTCATTTACCTAGACACACCAGGGATTTACCTGGGACCTCCTGAATGCAAGGCATGTAGTCTACCCATATTTCCTAGGCCAATCATATTTAACATGCTTTTGAAATGCTGAAGCTGGCTGATCAATCACTAGAGTCAAGTCAAGTTTCATTTATTGTCTTAGCCATTGGCCATAACAACACAAAGTAAATCAAAGCACAACAGAAATATACATCAATAACATGCAGTAAGTCCTAGACCCAGTCTTATCTTTTTTGCCGCCAGTGCAAACAAAGCCATTCTGCTAGAGTCAGAATAAAAACACACAAAAGGCATGGCTATATGTTATTGTATCTGTGTGAAGACCAATTTAAATAGTTCTCTCTAGTGGCTGCTATCACAAGATGAATCATTTGTATGCCTCATCCCACCATGTTGATTGGTTGCTGTAACTTTGTTCTTCAAAAACTGTATCATTCTGATTCTAAAGATGCTAAACTGAATTTTGTGAGAGAAGGTATTGTAAGAGAAGGAGAAGAGATATGGTTATGCTTGGTCTCCTCCAACCTTCGTCCTATCCTGAGATATGATGGTTGTGGGGCTAGGAAGGTAAACCTTTCTCCGTCACTGATGTTGTGTAATGCCAGGTCCATTAATAATAAGACAACTACATTGCAGAATTATTTTGCAATGCAAGAAGTGGACCTGGTGTGCACATCTGAGACCTGGGCAAGGGAAGGCCTTAAAAGAGCTGCCCCCCAGGTTTTTTGGTCCTTCATCAGTCCCAGACAAAGGGTCAGGGGTGGCGATACCCATTTGCGAGTCGTTCTCCTTCAGGCTACTTCCCTGCCCCAAAGATCTCCAGTATCAACTGTGTTGGCCTAGTGTGGGACACTGAGGTGAGTTTGGCTATCTGGTTGGTGTACCCATCACCTAGTGCACCAGCAGATGCCTTGCCAAGCCTGCTAGAGGTGGTGTCGGGTTGGGCCTTGGAGTTCCCCAGATTGATAGTTCTGGGGGTCTTCAGTGCCCATGTTGATATGGCTGCTTCATCACAGGCTGTGGACCTGGTGTCTTCCATGGCAGCACTGGGAGTCTCCCCGATTATATCAGGCCCCATGCATCAAGCTGGCCACACACTGGATCTGATTTGTGACATGGGGATAGTTGGGGGTCTGGTTGCCATTCATGGACTGTTGTGGTCAGACCACTTTGTCCTGAAGACCTATCTGGCTGTCCCAGCTCCTCCCTGTATATGCTGCTAGCGGATTTATGTTCGCCTGTAGAGACTGATGGACCTACCCAACTGGGTTCTAAAATGCTCTGCAGAATTCAGTGCCCCCAGGCAATTGATTGGATTTTTCAGTAGTGGCACCTCACTTATGGAATGCCTCTCCTCTTGAGGCTCATCCAGTGCCTTGGTTGCTATTTTTTAGGTACCAAAACAAAACATTTCTGTTCATCCAGGCTTTTAATTAAGGGGTTGAGGAATCATGGTGTCAGATGGGAAGCATAATTGTGAGGAAGGATGTACAACTGTTATGAAATACAGTGGGAACCATTCGCCACATTTATATCTTAACATTAAAGGGTTGGGAATCTCCCCTATAAACATGCCACAGGAGTAACAGAACACAGAGCACACATAGTGTGTGTGACTGAGGGAAGGAAATTTAAAACAACTTTTCCTCCTACTTTGTGACTCCTCAAGATTGCATTCTCTTACATGTTTTTTTGGGGGAAAGTAAAAATATTTAGCTTATTTACAAACTTCCAATCGTCCCAACTACTGCACCAAGAGAATCTTCTCAAACCTCTCCTCTGCTGTTTAGTTTTTTTTCCCTTTTCTGCTTGCTTCAAATCTAAGATTTTTTTTTAGATTCAATTATCATAATGCATTTTAAGGATTACTAATAATTCCATAAAATACCTGCATCCCTTGAGTACAATGTGGAGATGCATAAAGGGACAAAATAACTAGAATGTCAGGCAGAATTGGATCATTACAGCATTTGACAATGTGCAAACACAGGAGTGGGAGTTTGGGAACAGGAACCCTCACTGGTCTTTTTCTCCTTCAAAAAAAGTGATTCTGCCTCCTTTTCTGTCATTTTGTCCCTTTTATTTCTGACACGGTTTATTTTATTTTTTTAAAACTTGACTGTTCTAACCTACCCTTTGCTAAATCCTGTTTTATTATTTTTTTCTTTCTGGTCCTCTCAGTTGTTGTCCCTGATACGCTTTCTTTGGTTCTCACTAGTGTTCTTGCCTTGTTGTTCTTCAGAACTAACCTCCTTTGAGAGCTGTAGCCAGCTTCCCTCATTAAATAGGTCTGCCACATGTCCAGGTGGGGTTTCAAAGAAAGGGACAAAAAAAATCAACAATTTCTTCATAACCAACAGGAAATGTTATAATCCATCATTAAGTCCAAGCATGCCTATGTTTATTTTAGTGGCTATGAATTATTAGTGCTTGTTAAATAGTGGATAATTATTTTTCAAAGACTTATAATAAACACTTTCCTTAACTAAATAGCTTCCACAAGTTACCTCTTACCCCCATTAAAACATTTGTCATTCTTACATACATTGTAACTATGGAGGGTTAAAAAAAAACAACCCAAATCTCCAGGGTCACTCATATACATAATAAGGATGACTCTGAAAGTCCACTATGAGCAGGAAGTACCTTTTATTTTAGTGGGATTTTAAGTGCTACTTTTGGAGCCAAACTACACATTATGGTGTCCATGGGTCCAACTTGTGGCTGCTGCCATTTTAGAGGGGAAAAATTAGCTGTTTAAAAATTGCTGCTGTGACATAAGGCAATCTTGTCCCCCCCCCCATTTTTCAAGTGCCAGAACAGCACCCCCTCAAAATTTTTGGCAGTTGAAAAGTGAAGGGGGAGACAGGATTGCACAGCATGGGCCTGATCAGGACTGGGTCCTCATAGCAATTTTTAAACAGCTATATTTTCCTCTAAAATGGTGTCAACAGCTGTGGGTTGGACCTGTGGGCCATGGTAGCATGTAGTTTGGCTCTTAGTATTCTGGAATATTTGAATTAGACCCTAGAATTCACTTTTACTAAATAAGAGGCCTTGCTCTGAAGAAAGGAGTCTTGCATCAGAGGAAATGACTCCTCCCTTAGCAGGAGCCATTATTTAAACAAAAGTTGTCATGTCATAAATCAGTAAGCCAGAGCAATTAAGAGATCCAGGTATAGTCACTAACTTCACCCTGGCAATGGTCCTGTTCTCTTTCTGCTTAGACAAGTTAAATACCAAATACATTTTACCCTTATTGGCAGCAACTTGCTAGGTTTTTCGGAATGAATCTTAATTGGAGTGAGGACTCATCATGGGCAATTGCTAGTCATATTTTTAATGCCAGCTCTGCATCTTTCATTTAAAAATCTTACCAAATGCCAATCAGGCATAGTCATGAATAGGTGTTTACTCTGGGAAAATTTCATTATACTTTCATATCAAGGACTCGGGGAGGACACTACCATTTGTTCCTGATAGGATGAGATTCAAAGCTGGCTTTTCTCAGGTTCCAGAATTTCAGGACCATTAATTGCAATGGGGAACCAATTTGAGGGTCTGGTTCACCTACCTTTAAAGATAATGGCAGAAAAATTGCACAGAATCTAGTCCTCTCTCTAATCTAAACATCTCCTGAACTTCAGGCAGGTTTTTCCTCTCTCTAATCTAAACATCTCCTGAACTTCAGGCAGAACGGACAAAGGAGTTCAATTTCCAGACCCTGAAGTTGGTGCTCCTCAACACACATATCTCAAGTATTTCCTGTGGGGGAGAAATGGGGGCAGCTTGGTAGAACAGCAGTAGCTGCCAGCAGTTTTTTTAAAAAAAATCTGGATGTATCTGGTTTTTTAAAATAATCTTAGAGTGACTGATTGACTGATAATACCTTTTTAAAAAACAAACAAACCCTTTCCACTGAAAACTGCATTTGTCACCCTTCTGGTCTGTCTCCTTTCACGTATGGAAGACTTCCTTTGACTAAAATTGCCATGCCACCCCCTCACTGCAATTTGGGGAAATAGCTTGCATTTTTTTCAAAAAACAAAATAAAATAGGGCATGTGTGTTTAATTGCATGCCAATCACATGCACGTCTTCATGCTGAGCACCCATTGTTAGGGATACCTTAATTACTACGACTGTTTAAGGAGTTCCTGTTGGGTGGGGTCTTTCTTTTAAAAATGTCATCTGCTCAGAGCAGCAGTTGTGGACCTTAAAATTTCCTTGTCTGGAGCTTGCTTCTACTGGTGATTGGCTGGGAGTACTCTCCTGATCCCTTGCACAGATCCAACTGGAAGGGAGAAATGTCACTGCCTGGGAAATCAGGTGAATCAAATAAAAACAAGATGCCAGCTGCTTCAGACAACAGTAAGTATCTGAACACGAAAAACAACATGGATGGGGGCAGTGTTCATAATGCCTAAGAATCCCGGATTTGTGTTTACTATTTCAGAAATCATGCTAACTGCCCAAAGCAGCAATTTTTTCAGGATGCACACCGCAAGTAATCATCTCTGCCACTCAGCTGCTGTTGATGTGTTCGGAAATAGGAATAAAGAATGTAAACAAAGGACAAGAACACTTGCATATTTCACGTGCTAGCAGAGTGGTGTCCTTTATGGTGTAACTGTTAGAGTTTCACATGAGAGAGACTTGGGTTTAATTCACTACTCAGTCACACAACTTGTTCAACAACCTTGAACTTTCCACTATCTTTTGACCTTAGTTCAATAAGGTTGTTGTGAGGATAATGCTTTAAAAATCCTTACATTTTTATTAGACACTGTCATCAAATGTTTCATGATCCTTTAGATAGTATTTGAGTAATATATTATAATGCATATGTGTTTTGAGTTGGCTGAGTAACTATTACATATAGAAAAGTGAAAAATTGGCAAAAGGGAATGTTCAGCCTTTGTTGGCTGAAACTCACCTCCAAAACATAAACCCACTTGTCAATAAAAGCAATAAAAACAGCAATTGAGTTCCTAGCAATGAATTGCTTGCAGAGACTAATTAGACTTAAAATTTGTGAACTACTAAGCATCATTTTTTAAACCCTTTAACAAAGAGAACTTCCCTTGGGAAACAAAATAAAACTTTTCTTTCCTGCATTCAAACCTCAGGGAAATAGCATAAATTGAACACAATAATCACTTTTGCTTAAAGTAAACTGTTAGGCAATGTCCTCCTCAGGAAAGTTGCACCCTTCAATGACAATTAACTTCAATGGTCTTTGAAGGGAGTAATTCCATGTATGGTTGAACTGGAAGATTATGATATTTTGTGAATCTGCAAATGCCAGAGATGGCTAGTTGGTGCCTATTTTTTTTGTTATTCTTTTTTTGCACTTTAAAGACCAACATGACCATTTTGTGGGTCTTTAAGGAGTTACTGGACTCAAATCTTGCTCTTCCAAATGGATATAGTGCTTCACAGGATTGGGGTTCAGTCAAACCCTGAGCAGATGAAGCCCAGGAACAGGAGAGGCTGTCTTGTTGTACAGAACATTTAAGCCCTGTGCCAAACAAAGAGTTAGTATGGCTAGTATGATTCTATGCTACACAGCTACTGAAACTGCAACCCTGACTTCAGTGGTCTTTAGAAGAACAGACCTGGGCTCCAGCTACTGGGTAAACCCCTTTCTTCCGAGGAATTGAGGAATCCTGTGACTGCTTCAAGTCCTTGCCATCAGAGTAGGGCTCCCTACTCTGGGTTGGGAAATTCCTGGAGATTTGGGGTCACAGACTGGGAAGGGCAGAGTTTGGAGAAGGCAGGAAGTTCACTATGGATGTGAATGCCATAAAGTCCACCCTCTAAAGCTGCCAATTTGTAGAAGGGAACTGATCCCTGATTCTGAGAAAACTCCAAGCCCCACCTTGAGGTTGGCAATCCTATATAAGAACGAGAATACTTCCTGTCATTACTCATCCCTGCTGCCATTTTGATTTTCTTTTTCCCTTCTGCAAATTAAACCTGTCAGTTATAGCATTTGTAGTTTGCACCATTTTTTGTTCTCTCACACAAACCTTTGCTGTTACATTAGAGTATGTTTTTTGTTTTTTATTGCTTTATTACTACGGAACTACAAAAGGGAAGGGAAATACGGGATACTATAACACTAAGCAATAACACATAAAGATAAGGCAAGGATCATAGCTACAAAGTTCTTAATAGTCGTTCCTACCTTTATCAATATAAAAGAGAAGAAAAGAGTACAGGAATAAAACCGGCTGCCCTATTTTAAGATTAATAAAGAATGGATGGAAACCTTTGTTACACAAACAGTACAAACTTCAATCAAGGAAGCCGTGTCATCAGCAGTCAAAGATACTATGGAAACAATGCTACCATTAGTAATGAAAACTGAGTTAGAACCAATACAGGCAAAGATGGACGCAATTTACAAAGAAACAGAAGGAGTCAAAAATAAACTAGATCAATACAAACTAGAGATTGACAAAAATGCCAAAAGGATAACTAAGTTGGAAAAAGGAAAACAAGAAACCCAAGAAGAACTGTTAGAGTATAGAGCTAATGTGGAAAGGTTGGAACAATCTCTAATCTCATTGGAAATAGAGAAAGCTTCAATGGTTGTAAGATGCCAGAATATACCGGAAACAAAAGGGGAAAATCTAAAGGAAGAGATGGTGTCTATACTCGCAGAGAAACTTGAAATAGGTACCAAGGAGGAAATAAATAAAGACATTGATGTAGTGTTTAGGAAAAATACATCTTACGCCAAAAGAAACAGAACACCAAGGGAAGTACATATTAAGTTTAACAGGAAGGAGACCAGAGATAAAGCTTTAAGAACTGCAAGTCAGAAACCCTTAATGGTTGGAGAAGAAGAAGTGAAACTTCTGAAAGACACACCGTGGAGAGTGAGAGAGAAACGTTTTCTCTATACAAATCTTACGAAGTTATTAAGAGATAACAATATAACATATCGGTGGCTCCTTCCAGAAGGACTATTATTCACACATCAAGGTAAAAGATTCAACATAAATTCAGTATTTAAGATGGAAAACTTTATGGAAAACTATGGGGGGGATTTGGGTGCACAGGGAGAAGGAGAAGAAACTGAAATGTCGGAAGAAGATCTCCCAGAAGAAGAGGGGAATGTACAAATGGAAAAAACAGCAGAGAAACAGGAAACAAAGAAGAAGAGGGATAAGAGGAAAGGTTTTGCGGCTTCCAATATATTGAGCCGCGCGTCATCGGGCGCCCCCAGTCTCTCGCCTTCCGCCGCCGACAGTCGCAGTCTCTCGCCCTCCGCCGCTACTGGTTGCAGGATGGCTCACTCGCTGCCAGGGATTGCTCGGCTCGTGCTGTGCCGCCGTAGTCAATCTCGGCCACCCGATGTTCCGTTGCCGCCATTGCCATTGCCATTGCCACTGGTAATTCTACCGCCTTTTTTTTGTGCCGTCTGCGCCGACTCCACGCTCCTTGTCAGAGGCGGGTGATCCCTACCCTTCTAAGGGTAGGTACCCATACTCGCATAGCTGTTAACATGCTTTCAGCTCGCTGGGTTGGCGGGAGCTGGGACTGAGGGCCGGGAGCTCACTCCAGCCGATGTGGAGATTCAAACAGCCATTATGGCTGTTCACTATAGATGTTACTGCAGGCGTTGTACAGCCTGCGCCACCGCGCCATTTAGCCAAATAGAGTACATCATAGTTTCAAATACAAAATAACCTTTCAGAATTTAATTACATGCATTAATTATCTTCTGTGTTTATTCTTATCATATTTCAGTGGGACTTCAGGAGTTTTAGGAGCTGCTTCTCCTTTTTCAGAGTCAAATTCTTCAGAGGAACTGTCAGGAATAGATATGCTGTCTTCAGAGTCATGATCACTCTTTTCTGCTTGTATACTGTCCTCTGTTTTTCCTTTATCCTTGGATGCTGTTTGTTGCTGTTCCAAGAATATCTTTGCTTTTGGGGCAGAATCAGTCTTCTCTTTTTTGCCATTATAGTTGAAAATAAGGTCTTCTGGAAATGTCCATCTGAAGGGAATAGAACGGTTATGTAAAAAAGATGTTAGGTTTTTATATTGTCGTCTCCTCTTTCGTATCTCAAATGGAATTAAGATATTCGCTTCTTCACCTTTGGTTTTCAGGGGTTTCCCATTAGTCACTTTCAAAATGACATGTCTGTTAGATCTTTTGGAGAATTTAACAAATATTTCACCAGGCAGTTTGTTTTTCTTAATAAAATCTGGATACGCTCAATAAACCATGTCCATGTCGCTTTGTAGAAAATCCACTTTGTCACTGGTGCCAATGCTTTGCTTAATAACTTCTTTAAATTCTCCCCTTTCTGTTCTGGAATACCTTGAAATCACAGGACATATAATGATTTCTCCATTTGTAGCTGTAACAATTGCTCTTTATCGGAGATCCGCTCTTTTCCCATGACCTCCAGTCTCTGTTTAATAGAATTTGCCTTAGCATCAACTTGTTTCACTGCTTTGTCAGTTTCGTCTTCCCTTTTAACTGTATCCACCAATTGTTTCTGGAAACAGTCAAACTTATTATTAATATTAGTCATCTGGTCCAACAGAGGGTGCAACGCTGTAGCCATCATGTTTGGGAAGTCAGCAACTGCTTCCGGTTTAAGAGATGAGGTCACTGAGCTGGCAGTTTCTGGAGAAGGTCTTTTTTAAAGCACCATTCTGTGTCCTCTCATCAACATTGTTTACACAAGGTACAGTCCATTTAAACAATCTGAAAGTCTGTTTATTTGGTTTCACTTTAAACTATTTTGCCTCCCGTTTGGCTAGCTTGACGATTTTCTAGTCGAAACCGTCGCTTACCACCTAGCTGTCGCTTGGGCACCACAATTTTTCTTAAGGGGGGCTCCCTGGCTCCTCCCCTCCCTCCAACTCTGCTAGGGGCTTTGGATCGGTTTCTCCACTTCACCACTTGTTTAGCTTATGGGGATTTGCAAAGACTCACAGTTCATTCCAGCGATTTTTCAAAAAGTAGAAAGGATAACATATCGCTAGATTGCTTGCCCGCCTCATTCAGCATGCGCCTCTGCTCTCCATATTGGTCTCATGGCAGTGGGACCTATCGGGGCAAAGAGGAGCCTCAATTCCTTGGCTGTCACCTTGGAAGAGGTACCTCTCGCACCCCAGGCAAGAGACCCCTCTCACACCCCAGGCAAGAGACCCCTACAAGGCCTCTGGGGGGGGGCTTGGAACCATCCAAGTCCCCTCCCATCTGCCATGATTTCAGGGTGCTCACATCAGAGCTCAATGGAGCGTGCCCATCCAGTGAATCACTGAAACCAGAAGTCACATTTAAGTATGTTTTAACATTTTTCTGTCATTTACATATAAGTGGCATAAAATATAGTTTAAAAAATCAGCATGAAATGGTGTATAGGAAACAGATAAACATGCAACACTAACAACAAAAACAAATGCAGCAGAAACTAAAATAAATGAAAAAGTGCATAGTAGTATATTCCTAAATATGGTAAACACAGAAGGAAAGGGAGGGAGATTCATCTGGACAGATGCTGTACCTACTTAGGGCTTGCTTATAAGTAGAAATGGAGATTATGGAGATACATCAAAGACCACAGGAGAAAGGTGAGATTTGCAGAGAAATTTAAGGGAAGGGAAAGACATAGCATCAGGTATAGGAGAAAAGTTTCACACATAAGGGGTAGCCATGGAGAATGGTAGAATCTTGATAAAGAGTAAAAAAAACAACCCTTCATGCCCACTGGCCAGATATGTCTCCCAGAGCTACATGATTTAGGATGGATGTTACCATGTTCTACCCAAAACATCAACTCTTCTTTGGAATCCATTCTGAGGGATTGTGAATGAAAGACTGTTTAAACAGTCAAGGTGTACATTATGGATGATCAGAATTGTCTTTTTTCTCCCTGTATGGGAAGAAATACAGATATTTTGGATAGCATATTTGGTTTAATTTTTTTCCCTTTACTGACACTGCGGTGCAATTTCAGAAGCAACCTCCGCTGTTTGGGGAGGAAAAGGTCACAAGCAATTTGCATCACCAACACAAAACAAGTAACTGCAGTGGCCTTTAGTGAAATCCTCACAAGTCATCTGTCTCTGTGTGAAACTGGAGCCTTTATTTTGCTGCACAAAGGACACTGTTTATGTGCCACAAGGTGTTCTCTTCTTACTTTCAGGTATTGGGAAGAAAATATAGAAAGACTATATTGTGTTTTTACAATAAATGATTGTATGGAAGCAGGTAATAAAACACTAATAGTACAGAAGAAAGCTATCCACAGGCAAGGATAAAATGCTAAGAAAAGCTATCTCAGCAGATATTTTCTTTTGTAAAGACTGTACAAATTCAAAACATAAATACCCAATCCCCGGAAAAAAATTTCAAGTTTTAGCAAGAAAATAGCAATAGATTCAAAGACTAGGGATGGGCATAAACCAGGAAAATGTGGTTCATTTCAGTTTGTGGTTCATCGTGTGCCCTGTTCATGAGCCACTAACCATCACGAACTTTTAGGCACCAAATGAACCAGTTGAATGTAGAATGCCCCCCCCAGCATACTAGAGTCACCAAACACAGAGAGAATCTCTGGTGGACTCTCCTCTACCCCATGAGGTACATAACATAATAGAATGCCCCCCCAGCATGCTAGAGACACCAAACACACAGAGAATCTCTGGTGGACTCTCCTCTACCCACCCTCCAAATTCAGTGAAGATTAAATTTATGGGGTCTGAGTTACGTCCCCACAAATAAGGTGCCCCCAGGAAAGTGTTTTCTGGGGAAATGGCAGGCGCAGGTTCAGGAGGTTGAGAAGTGTATAGAACAGACCTGTGCAAGCTAGAGACATCAAACTCACCCTAATGACCTCCCACTGATGCTCCTCTACATACCTTACAAGTTATGTGCAGATTGGATGTAGTTGGACCGAGATATGGCAAGCTACACATACCAAACACCCAGGGTACCACACCCTGCCACGTGCTCCTTTACAATCTCTCCGGGTTGGGAGCAGATGAGATTTATGGGGTCCTAGTTACAGACCCTCCAGTTCTCTCTCTGGAAAAGACTGCCACAGTTACAGGAATGTATGGAACAACTCAGGAACAAGCCAGTGACACCAAGCTCACAGAAAAGCTTCACCTGGGAAATGGGCCGGGTCGCTCACTAGGCAAACTAGACATTTGCCTAGAGTGTGCCAGCCCTTAGGGGCGCCAAACTGCACCCGCCCCCCTGCCAAAAGCCCCCCTACCTAGCGTGGCCCATTACTGCGACCTTCCAGCTCATGGGAGGCTCCGCCGGCAGGGGCCAGGAAATGCACTGGGCAGCTGGGCGAGGCAGCAGCCGGGCAAAGTGGGTCAGTTGGTGCTGATATCCTCTGGCCACTGGAGGCACCCAACGGAGGGCCAGAAGGGATCCTTGCCTAGGGTGCAAAATAAGCTGGGGCCGGCCCTGCCTGGGAAGACCCGCCCATGGCACTCTGAGTGTGGGGAGCCTTTCTTGGGGGGGCCTCCTGCTCCCCCTTCACTTTTCCCTGCTGAGAGGGACTGGGAAAGTTTTGGGGGTTTGCACCCCTCCAGACATGGGTGTGGCACACCTGGCACTCTGCCACACAGGGGTCACTGGGGAGGGTGCAGAAATGTTTCCAAACTGTGGACTGAAAAAGGGGCCCCAAGATTGGAGAAGGTAGGAGGCACAGCTGCTTTCTGGTGCTGGGCTGGAAAGGGCCATGGAGGGGTGTACTCGAGGTGGGAGCAGTAACAGGGAGTTGGGATGTGAAAGGGGAGGATACTTCCCCCCACCCTCTGAGTCACTGCTGTCAGAGTCCTCTTCTCCAAAGAGTGTTAGCAACTGCTCATGTATGAGCAGTGATCTTTTGCCTCTGTGGAGAGCCCCAGGAACAGATCAGGGGAAGGAGCCTCCAAGTCCCTTGGTGATGTTCTGCTAGGGGTGGGCTCCAATGGGCTGACAGGAAGGGTTTGGTGCCTGAGGACAGGGCCCTGTGGTCTGCAGGGACTGGTGAACTTCTTCCCCCATGTCAAGTACCCTTTGCACCCACCTTCACCCTCATGGTACACAAAGGTATTCACATTCAGGAGGGGTGGGAGGGTATAAATGTGGGTCTTCAGCCAAGGCATTCAGCAGCTCTGCCCTGAGCAGAGAGACAGGGTGGCTCAAAGCCCTGTTTCCACCTAACACCCAAACCCCACCAGGGAGAACCCCACCGGGGAGAGCCAGTTTGGTGTCATGGTTAAGTGTGCAGACTCTAATCTGGGAGAACTGGGTTTGATTCCCCACTCCTCCACTTGCAGCTGCTGGATGACCTTGGGCAAGCCATAGTTCTGTCAGAGGTGTTCTTGAAAGAGCAGTTGTCTAAGAGCTCTCTCAGCCCCACCTACCTCACAGGGTGTCTGTTGTGGGGTGGGGAAGGAAAAGAAGTTTGTAAGCCACTCTGAGACTCTGAGTGAAGGGTAGGGTATAAATCCAATATCTTCTCCTCCTTTTTCTTCACAATCATGAGGGGTGAGAGGGTTTAAAATGTGAAAATGTGGGTCCTCAGCATGAGCAGAGAGATGGGGTGGCTCAGAGTCCTGAGTCCACCCACCAGGTGTTCACCATCCGGAATACATTAATGTGCTCTGCTTTTAACACGTTCCCTGCCTCTCTGTCTTAACTGCCAATGCCCAACAGAGGAGAGGTGTGGTCTGAGCGGAGGGTATATATAGCATCAGGCCCATAACCATGGTGGGGCATTTTGGGGCTGAATCCCACCACCCACAAGCCCTGCCCCACCATTTGATGATGCCAGCCACCCCCACCCCAGTGCACCTAGCTCACAGTGGCAATGAGGCTGGGGAAAGAAAGGGAAGCCACCTTGCTGCTTCTGGTCAGTTTCATGCAGTGCTGATCATCTGTTAGGTTTAACAGCTGATCAGACAGGAGTAAAACTGACCAGAAGTGGCAGGGCAGCTTTCCTTTCCTTCCCCATCCTCCCCACTACTGCTGGGAGCTGGGGAAAGAAAGGAAAACTTTCCTGCCACTTTTGGTCAGTCTCACTCCCTCCACTCAGCTGTTCCCTGGGGACTGAAACTGACCAGAAGTTTCAGCTTTCCTTTCTTTCCCCAGCCTCCCTGCTGCTGGGGGTGGGGAGCTGGGGAAGGAGCGAGAGAGAGAGAAAGCATGGTGATGGTGGTGGGGAAGCCAATCTCCCCCCCCCCCTCTCTCTCTCCCCCCAAGCTTAGTCAGTCAACCCAGCCAGCGTCTTCTGACTGACAGTTCAAGCGTCCATACACTAAAGGGGCCAAATTTAGAATGTTGCGAAATAGAATGTTCTTACTCAATTATATATAAGGAGAGATACCCCATTGAAGTTCCTCCTCTCTCCAAACCCCATCTTCCTCAGGTTCCACTCCCAAAATCTCAATTTATTTGTTATTTTCAAGTATAAGTATAAGCATAATAGGTGCCCCACAAAACAAAATGTCCTAGCTATGTCCCTGTATAGCATTCTGCTCCCATAGAGCAGAATGAGAAGTCTGTTATTGGCAGGCAGCAGGGCCTGTCAAGCTTTGGAGGGCCCCTATTGTTGCTTCCAAGGCTGGAGAATTCCACCCCCCTATTGCTTTGAAGTCTGGTGAACATTTTGATTGAGTGGAGACTGTTTGGAAATGTATACATTCACAAACTGCCACAAACCACCAAGAATAGCTGGAAAGTTCATGTCAGTTGACCTGCCACAAACTTCAGTCGTCAAACCATGAACTGCCCAAAATTGGTCACAAACTTTAGTTCATGAGCCAGTTTGTCCCCATCCCTATCAAAGACTGAGATGGGTATAAGTAGTGGGACAGCCATAGTGCCATTTTTGTGAATGTTAGCAATATCCCCATCAAATGACTGCTGACTGAAATTGCATAAAGTATTGCATATAGATTTTCTGTCCTTTCCTATGAATGGGTAACCTAGTTAAAGGAAGCAATGTTATTTATTGCTGAAGTATTGTTTTTTTATCATTTTGGTCCATTATCAAACCTGGCTACGGTAACCTCCAAGAACAGCATTTCAGGTGGCATTTGGACAGTGGCAGGAGACAAGAAAGATGAGCTCCATGGGCAGAAATTGCTCAATTCATGGAAACACTTCATTGGATCCAAGCCATTATGTTGGCCAGATTGTGAGTTTACAGGCCCCTGTCTGACCATCTATGAGAGTTAGCCAGCAGCAAGGACACTGTTGAAAAAAAGGCTGCTGTTAGCTTCTCAGTATCTTGAAATCTTGTCTCTCTTTTTTTTGTTTTTGGTAGTGGTTACTGTTCCGCTAAAGTGTATGTTGTTGTTCAGTCGCACAGTCGAAGGCTGCTGTTAGCTTCTCAGTACCTTGAAATCTTGTCTCTTTTTTGTCTGTTTTTGGTAGTGGTTACTGTTCTGCTAAAGTGTATAGATGATACCAAATGTTGCAAGGTAGCTGGGCTGACTGAAATACCCTCATTTTTATTTTGCAAATCCCTTGTGAGCAATACACTAATGACTGGAGACACATGAGCATACAATTTTCTGTTTTGGTTCATGTTTGATAAGATCTGCTTCATCATTCTCTAAGATCTTTTAAAAAAAACATTTTAAATCTAGAATTATGTTTATTTTACGACTGTTATAAATATATATAAAACCGTCTAGTTTCATGCATGGTTTTAATTACTTAAAATATGTTCATTTATATATATATACACCCACACACACACACACACATATATTATATCTTCTGCCACCTTTACTCTAAGGAGCTCAGAAAGGCATCCATTTCTTTCTCCCTCCATTTATTAAGCTCTTACTACCACATCCATTTTACATTTTACAAATTAACTATATATCATTAGTTGTTGTAGATTTTCCAGGCTGTATGGCCGTGATCTTGGCGTTGTAGTACCTGATGTTTTGCCAGCAGCTGTGACTGGCATCCTCAGAGGTATAACACAGAAATATGAAGTACTCTCTGTGTCAATGTGAGAAGAAAAACGGTAGGCAGGTAATTTATATCTACTCAGGTGGGGCTAAGTCATTATCTTGTAGGAGTTCCCCAGGCTGTGATATGCTAATGGAGGAGCTTTCCTTAGGAGGTTTTTTGCATATGGATTGGCTGTTGAAATTCTAATCTTATCTGTAGTGGTGTTGTGAGATGTAGAGTATTTTGTGGTTTTCAGGACAGGAAACCATGCCCTCTTTATTTTTAAACTCTCTTCTTTCCTTTTGAAATTTTGTTTATATTTATGCATTTCAATGGCTTCCCTGTGCAATCTGACATGGTAATAGATGTGTTGTCCAGCATTTCAGTGTCTTGGAATAAGATACTGTGTCCTGTTTGAGTTAGGTGATCTTTAGCCATTGCTGATTTTTCAGGTTGGCCAAGTCTGCAGTGTCTTTCATGTTCTTTTATTCATGTCTGGATGCTACATTGTGTGGTCCCAATGTAAACCTGTCCACAACTGCAGAGTATGTGGTATACGACTGTTATAAAAACTAGACAGTTTTATATATTTATAACAGTTGTAAAATAAACAATTCTAGATTTAAAAATTGATTTTTTGAAAAAGATCTTAGAGAATGATGAAGGAGACATTCTCAAACATGAACCAAGACAGAGAATTGTCTTCTGTCTTTTACTAATTGTAGCATCTGTTGTATTTTTCTGGTGGGTCTGAATGCTGTTTGTAGGTTGTGTTTTATCATAACTATATATCATCAGTTATAGTGTACCAAAGAATACAGATGGGTGGATTCCATCTTTGAGTTCCAGTTAGGGATGTTGCAGTCTTCTCCATGAATGGGTTCATCAGGCAAACTTACCTCATTCTGTGGTAAATGCCTATGATAAGCCAATTCTTCAATAACTTCACTGGCCCAGCAATCATTGTGAACCTAAGAACATAAGAGAACATAAGAGACGTCAATGTTGGATCAAGCCAAAGGCCCATCCAGTCCAACACTCTGTGTCACACAGTGGCCAGAAATACCAGGTGCCATCAGGAGGTCCACCAGTGGGGCCAGGACATTAGAAGCCCTCCCACGGTTGACCCCCCCAAGCACCAAGAAGACTCATGAATGGCTCATGAACTGGGTAGTGGTTGCTCCCCCCCCCCATCAGTTATATTATATACTTGATCTCCAGGCATAATTAACAGATGCAGCAACCACAAACTGAGTGAGAAACAGAGAGGAAATAGGAAAAGTAGAGACTGAACTTCAAGAAAGGAGGAAATGCTTCATGGCTACTTTTTTGCTTCATGGCTACTTTTAAGTTTCTCTTTGATTAATGAAGATTTCTGGTGAACTTACTCAGTGGGGATGCTCCAGGAATTTGCTTAGGTGTACAACTAGTGAGAATGAGAAAAGGAGAGCGAGAACACTATTTATCACCTCTCCCCCCATTGCTCCCTGGGAGGCAGGTGAGGTGAGGGCTCAACATTTAGTCACTTCAAAGGCACATGATAAACTATGGACTAGATGTTAGTTTTCAGTGTCTCAGAGCTTAACTAGACATTACAAACTTCATAAGTTCACCACAGGGATTTGCAGCTCTACTGTAGTTGCTGGTTCCCAGTGGCAACTTACACAGCAGGGCCCAACTTGAAATGAACTGCTGATCAGGAGAAGGAGGAATCCTCAAGAGAGGAGTCTATTTTGAAACAAAAGTGGAGCACATGTGAGCAGTGGGAGCTAAACCACTTCTTGTTGCCTTATCTTATTGGGTCTAATTGATCACAGCATCTTCTTTCCAGCCTTTATTCAGTTATTGAAGCCATCTGGGAGAAAAATGCTGTAGTTAATCAACTGAGCACAACAAGGGAAGGTGCAGCAGGGGACCAGACTAACCTCCTCTCATCCATGCCATTCAGTTTTGCTTAGAAACACCACCCCCACTTTTCTTACTTAGGAACAGGCAGATTTATGCATAAATGAGGAGCTCCTCCTTTACCCTGAAGTATAAAGCAGGTTGCAAGTCTTCTTCTTGCTCCAGTGCCACAACCCTAATCCAAATCACCCCCAGAACTGAATGAAATGAAATATGTCAAATTCGATCTTCATTCATCTTTCATGAAGAGAGATCCTTCCTCATCTCACATCTCATACATCACATCTGGCTAGGTCTGCCATTTATGAAGGGGAGATGAAACTGTTTACCTACTTCTGAAAGAAGACAAACATAACATTTTCCCCATTCTCCTACAGATCCACTGCCTGTTATGGACTAGGTGGAGAATAGCATAGCCTCTGCATTTGTCCCTGTACAATGCCTGCAATCCAGGAATTGTTGCTTCTCTAAGCTTCAGGCATGCTGCCTACCTTTGCTTTGACAAGCCTTTATTGGCATATGTATATACATACAATAGGAGATCAGATTAAATATAGATCAGAGAATACAAATCCATAGCTGCCTACCGTTACTCCCTCATCAAATCTGTAGCAACTGCCTTTAGAAGGTGCAAGCGCAACTTTTGCTCCTGAGTAGAATACAGAAGAGTAGACAATGGAATGGCAAACAGATAGGACTCACTTCTGCTTAAATATTTATAGGGTCAAGAAAGCCCTCAGTGAAATGATTGGCAGAGAACGGAAATGACATTGGTGATAATATAGTCCGGTAGAAAGAGCCACTACCTCTTCTAGTTGGAAAACATCCCCGTCAGATCATCAACAGTATCATTCTCTTCTCTCCCTGCCTTCTTTCCCTTTCCTTGAGCAGCAGTGAAAATCAGATTGTGAGGCACTGTTATCTCCAATGTCCTGCCTCTTTGTTTGGGGAAATTAGCTATGTGGCAAGAGAGGCCAAAGGGGTACAAGGGACCGCAGACCAGTTGTATACCAAGGTCTGGCAGAATAGGAAGACTCCAGATTTGAAGAGTAAATTAAATAGGTTTTATTGAAGAATTTCTCTAATTACAAGCACACTAAGCATTCAAAAAGAGCAAGCAATACAGAACTAAGAAAGTAGAGGTGATTGACAGCAAATAGATGTGCAGAATACACGGAGAAGGGATTGTGGCCCAAATATATGTTTTGGGGTGGATTGCCAGTTGGCATCAGGGCAGAGGCACACAAAATCTGAGGCCATGTGCTCAGACAGATATAGATACTAGAGAACAATCCTGACCAATGGGAGGTCTTGAGGGGCTTGCCCTAGGTGAAGACAAAAGATTACCTGGACCAGTCAGGTGTCGCAGGGGGTGCAAATATATGGAAACAGGAATGAGAGGATTATTCCAAAGGTATGTCCTAACATACAAGTGAAACAGAACATTCTTCATTCATGACAATAGCACAGACCATTTGACACACAAAAGACTAGCCATTTGGTCAGTAGAAGATGCCTGCAGCAGAGGCAGAAACTTGCCCATTCTAGTCCTTTTTGGACAGAAGGCAGAAACTTGCCCATTCTGGTCCTTTTTGGACAGAGCTGACAGGATATATGTGTGTGTTGGGGGGGGGAGGTTTGCTTGCATGGAGGGTGCTTGGCAGTGCGGCCAGCCTGGAGAGTCTTCACTTGGCCTTAGTTTTCCCAGCCAAGATGTGGTCCTCCTAGCCTCCCAGCAAAAGCCACTGTGTAAGACAAGCCTGGCTTTATGAGGGCACTGCTTGTGGAGGTTCAGAGGTCATTTTGGGGTGTCTCTCTCTTGGGAAAGACCACCCCGGGCTCAGGGCCCAGGAGGCTGGTTACAGCACCACAATCATTTCTGCATATTACCATCTGTTGTTGTTGTTATTGTTGTTGTTGTTGTTGTTGTTGTTATTATTAGATTAAACCTATTAAAATTATAAACAAGTAGAAGACCATAAGACTCATGGGGGGATGGTATCCTTCAAACCCCCTCACTTGCTTGCCAGGCTAGCCAGTCACCAGCAAGCCTGCCTGCTAGGTGCACTGCCTCCTGCCTGGCCCCAGCCAGCAGCAATGGGGGCTCCCACTCCCCTCATCTGCTTGTCCAACTGCAGCACTACTGGCAAAGTTGCTTCTTCTGAAATTCACTGTTTTAGGTAGAGTGATTTTTCTCTTTCAAAAGAGAAGTTTCCTTTTACTTTCTCTTTCTCTTTGTAATCTACTGTTATAGATTGGTGGGGCTTTCATAACTTCAGCCCTTGATTTTTTATTATTATAATTTTTTATGGTGTTACACTCCGCAGCAGGTTCTCTCTCCAATAACAATACAGCCCTGGGGGCTTTTGTAAGGACTTTTTTTCCTGGCAGAGCGCTTGTGCTTTTAAAAGATACAGTTGCAGGATAGACTTAACAATGTGCGTTCTTCCTTTTCAGTGTCATTTCCAATATTCCAAGCTCCCATTAATTTCAGTAGGAATTGCACAAGAAGAGAACTTCTGACTGGATTTGGCCTATTGACCACTTTGCTGCCCTGAATGGCACACAAAATCTGCTGCCAGATGGGGATACTGCAAATTGCTTCACATTTGGGTTGCCCTCCCCTGCTCAGCCCTTGTGCCCAACCATTAATCCCCAGATGATAATTTAAAGCATGATTGGTGTGCCCTATCATTTTGCTTTGTTAGCCTATGAGCTTCACAGACCCATATCATATCTTTGAATTGCAAAAACACAAAACAAAACAAAACCTGGGAGATTGCCAAGACTGCCCTCACCCTTCTTCATGGGAAGCTCTCAGTGAGTTTAACAGCTTCAGGACATGCATAAAAACCAGCAGCTGAAGACACCATCCCCTTCTCTGGGATTGAATTTGGTGAATTCTGCCTAGTACTGCTTCAGATTTCTCTTTTGAGCAAAATGATTTTTTTTCCTAAGCTGGTTTCAAATTTCTTAAAAAGGGGACAGATTTCTGGGTTCCAGGGAAAAATTGGATAAAGAGGAATTAAGATAATTTCTCTTAACAACCTACCTCCACCAGGCTGGCTCATACAGCGGACAGTGGCGATGGTGAGAGGAGAAGGAGGTTGCTCCCATTCCTCCCAGCCTGCCTGCCATGAATTGCAACTCAGCCTCCCACTCCTCCCCACCTGCTACAATGCCTCCTCTGCTGGCCTGCTAGGGGTGGGGGGTGAAGGAGGGGCAGGGATCCCTCCAGGCCATCTGTAGCTCCTGCTGTGTTCCTCAAAGCTTTTGCACCCACCTACCCACCACTCTGCCTTCCTGCTCCCTGCCAATGCTAGTATCTTTACATTGTCATTGTCTGCACAAGCACAAACAATATTCCTCTTCTGGGGGGACTGAAGCCCCCCTCTATTTTTAAACTTTTTGCATTTTTCTGAAAACCTTGGGAGTCCCCAGGTATGCAGAAAAATATCCTTCCTCTATTCATGGCTCCTGGAGCCGGGGCCATGTTGAGAATTAAATGTAATGAAAGGTGATAAAGCTCAGATTTTGACTAATTAATTTCTCAATGCACATCCCTAAACCAAGCATATTGTCCTGCCCGTGCTGGCTACCTAACTACTGGGGACAAGTCTTTCTCTGCTGTATTCTTTCTCCATTAGACAGAAGGAATGGTCAAAGTTCATTGAGATGCGTCTTCCAAACTGGAAGCATGGACTGCAGTTTGGCTTCAGCCCTTCTGGGAAGAAGTACTTATTTGCAAGCAGGGCTATTTTGGGGCAGGGGAATCCACAGGAACGGAGTTCCAGCTGGCTTCAGAGTTGGCCACACCCACTACAGCCAAAACCTCTGCATGCATGGGTACAGAGGGAAGGCCTGGAGAGTGACACCCCTGGCGACTCCAAGGCGGGCAGGCCAGGGGGGGTGCTGGAAGGATCGGGGAGGCATTTAAATGCCTCCCTGTGCCTTCCCTGACCTGTCCAAAGGCCGGCTTGTCCAAGGGAAGGCATGGGGGTGTGGCCTAATATGCTAATGAGCTGCACTGTCAAGGGTGTGGCCTGTTATGCTAATGCGTTCCTGCTGGGCTTTTTCTACAAAAAAAACCCTGGACAAATATGGGCATTGCAGGTAGTCTGATTTTTATAAACAAAGAAAAATACCTTTAGAAGTGTATGATGGAGTGGACAGAAGCAAAGAGGTGGGGTGTGTAAGCCTTGTGTGTACTCCCTGAGTCTTTCCCTGCCCAAAGTTTTTAGACTGAACACTGGACTCCTTTGTCTTTCAAATCACCTACTGGTGGTGGAAAGGGCTGTCGAGTCACAGCTGACTTCTGTGGCCCCGTAGGGTTCTCAAGGCAAGAGACGTTCAGAGGTGGTTGGCCATCGCCTGCCTCTGCATAGCCACCATGGACTACCTTGGTGGTGTCCCATCTAAATACTACCTGGGGCTGATGAGATTGGGTTAGCCTGGGCCATGCAGGTCAGGCTTAAATGTACTACTACCTGAACACTTTTTTAAAAACTGGAGATGCTAGGGATCAAACCCCGGACTTTCCAAAAAGCAGATGTTCTGCAGTTTAGTCACATCCCCTCTATAAAACCTGCTAACTTGGAGATTATACATGCCCCTAGGAACATCTAGCACAGTGGTGGCGAACCTATGGCACGGGTGCCAGAGGTGGCACTCAGAGCCCTCTCTGTGGGCACGCGTGCCATCGCCCCAGCCAGGCCCAGACCATCATTAAAGTGTCGAATTCTCTGCCAAATAATTTCAAGTAAATGAAAGCATTTGGGATTGCTTTCCTTACTTTGTTTGGATCATCTTACGTTAACGTATGAGTTGTTTTTTCTAACGTAAAACCTCCGTATTCAGGTTAAATGGCCGTGTTGGCACTATGCGATAAATAAATGGGTTTTGGGTCGCAGTTTAGGGCACTCGGTCTCTAAAAGGTTCGCCATCACTGCCCTAGGAGGTCACCCAAAGGAAGCTGCGACCGGATTGCGGTTTGCACAACCTCCACCGCAGAGATCACAAGGCAGGCAAAGTTATACAAGGGAACAGCGACATCTGCTGGTCAGTGGAACCACGCAGCTTGGGCTTTTCCACGTGGGTTTTTTTTTTGGGGGGGGGAGGTTGTTTCTGGCCCTATATTGCTTTTGTTTATCCCGATTCCTCTGAGA
>NW_015163165.1:163146-173790 GCF_001447785.1 Gekko japonicus
GCTAACAAGATTAAATAACATAACAAAAAATTAAAACAATTAATAAATACAATATCAGTTTAAACAAGTGAACAACAACAATTACAGAACCAACTATGGCGGTAATCCAATCAAATCCCGAGAAAGGGGTAGTAACCAGCGGGGACTCTAGCCAGGAGATGGTCTAAGTTTGGCCAGAAGATGTTCCAGGGCACACCCCTCAGTGGTGGCCCCTAATCGAACGCCTGGTGGAAGAGCTGTGTTTTACAGGCCCTGTGGAACTGTGAGAGGTCCCGCAGGGCCCTGATCTCTTCCGGGAACTCATTCCACCAGGATGGGGCTGCCACTGAGAAAGCCTTGGTCCTGGTTATTGACAGCCTAGCCTCCTTAAGACCTGGGAGGGCCAGTTGGTTCTGAGCCCCTGACCGCAGTGCTCTTTGGGGGACATGTGGGGAAAGACGGTTCCTCGGATATGTAGGTCCTTGACCATATAGGGCTTTAAAGGCAAGAACCAGCGCCTTGAAACGAATCCGGTATGCTATCGGCAGCCAGTACAGTGCCTTTAGCACAGGCTGGATATGCTCCCATTTAGGGAGCCCTATCAGAAGCCTGGCTGCAGGGTTTTGCACCAGCTGCAGCTTCCGGATTTGAGACAAGGGCAGCTCCATGTAGAGCATTACGGTAGTCCAGTCTCGAGGTGACCATGACCATCGCATGGATCACTTTCACCAGGTTGTCATGTTTGAGGAAGGAAACCAACTGCATAGATGGTAAAAGCCTGCCTTGGCAGTGGCTGCTACTTGGGCCTCCATCCAGGAGGCATCCAGGAGCACTCCCAAACTCCTGACCCGCGGCGCTGGCACCAAAGGCGCCCCACCGAAGGTCGGTAGTGGGACCCCTACCCCTGATCTGCTCTGATTCAAGCACAGGACCTCCATCTTCATTGGATTCAATTTCAGTCGACTCAGTCTGAGCCAGCCCACCACATCCTGAAGTGCCCGATCCAGGTCATCTGGGCTGGAGTCTTACTGGCCGCCCAGCAACAGGTACAGCTGGGTGTCGTCAGCATACCGGTGACACCCCAGCCCATACCTCCGGGCAATCTGGGCGAGGGGGTGCATGTAGATGTTAAACAACATTGGGGATAGCACCACCCCTTGCGGCACTCCACATACCAGTGGGTGCCTCTGGGACGTCTGCTCCCCTAGCGCCACCCTCTGCCCCTAACCCTGGAGAAAAGAGGCAAGCCATTGCAAGGCAAGCCCTTGGATTCCAGTGTCGGTGAGGCAGTGAATCAGTAATTGGTGGTCAACAGTGTCAAACGCCAATAGATCCAACAACACCAGTACCGCCATACTGCCTCAATCCAGATGCCTTCGGAGGTTGTCTATGAGAGCGACCAGTACCATCTCTGTCCCGCAACCCAGCCGGAAGCCAGACTGGAATGGGTCCAGCATGGAAATGTCATCCATCAAGCCCTGCAGCTGAATCACCACCACTCTCTCCAATACGTTGCCCAAATAGGGCAAATTGGAAACCAGCCAATAGTTGGCCAATTTGGCCGGACTCAGTGACTTTTTTTCAGGAGAGGGCAGACCATCGCTTCGTTGAGTGCCCCTGGGAATAGCCCCTCCATGAAGGACTTGTAGATAATGTCCCTAAGGGCACCTCGTAGCCCCTCATGAACAGCTTTTATAAGCCATGAAGGGCACGGATCAAGACTACACGTGGTTGGGCATACAACTCAGAGCAATCTGTCAACTTCCTCAAGACTGAGTGGACTGAAATAATCCAGAATGGAACTAGAAGACGTGCAAGGAGCCTTGAGTTTGCTCACTGTCTCAACTGTGGCCAGGAGGTCGCAGCAGAGCAGCAGGACTTTTTCTGCAAAATAGCTCGCAAAAGCCTCACAGCCAATATCCAATTCCCTATTGTTTGGCCTGCTCTGCGGCAGCTCTGTTAGAAACCGAATAGTTCTAAATAATTGTGCCAGGCATGAGCTAGCAGACACAACTGCAGTCACATAGAATTGTCTCTTTGCGGCTTTGATTGCCATCTCATAGGATCTCATCAATGTCCTATAGGATACTCTTGATGCCTCATTGCGGGCACGCCGCCACTGTCTCTCTACTCGTCTGAGCCCACGCTTCATTTGCCGCAGCTCCTCAGTGAACCAAGGAGCCCCCTTAGAGTGAGGGCTCAGAGGGTGTCGGAGGGTGATCTTGTCATTGGCTGCTGAGAGCCGGCCATGCCAGTCCTCAACAAGCTCATCTAACAAGCTGCCAGGGGGCATGGGATCCCGCAGAACCAGCAAGAAATGCTGGGAATCCATTTGGCACTGTGAGCGAGCCAAAATACGCTCACCGCCCAAATGGGGTCAAAGTGACACATTCAGACTGGCCTTCAGGGCATAGTGATCCAACCATGACACCACTGAGGTGGTGATCCAGACCACTGTAACCCCTGCCATAAAGATCAAGTCAAGCATATGCCTGGCCTGGTGCGTAGCAGCCGTTACATATTGGGTGAGTCCTAGTGCTGCCATGGACAACACCAGGTCCATCGCGGGCCCAGAGGCCGCATCATCGGCATGGACATTGAAGTCACCCAAGACTATCAGCCTAGGGAGCTCCAATGCCCGGCCCACCACGGCCTCAACCAGAGATGGCAGGCTATTGGCTGGTGCATTAGGTGGTCGGTACACCAGCCAGATAGCCAAACTCTCCCCAGCATCCCACACCAGGCCTGAGCACTCCATGCCCGCAAGCTTCAATGGTGGGAGCACCCTGTAGGAGTAAGCCTCCCAGCGTCACTCCCCCCCCCACCCCTCAGTCCGTGATTGGTGAAGGAACGCAAACCCGGGTGGAGCCAATTGGGAGATGACTACCATCTCCCCTTCTCGCACCCAGGTTTCAGTCACGCACGCCAGGTCCGCCCCCTGCTCTAACAAGTAGTTCCGGAGGGTTTCGTTCTTATTATTTATGGACCTGGCATTACACAACACCAATTTCAGAGGGGGGTCTACAAACCCAGCCCCTCTGTCTGCCACTCTCAGGATGGGACACAAGCTGGAAGGGGGCCAAGCTTCTCTGTTTCTCAGTCTCCTTCCCTTAACTTCTTGCTTGCTCCTACCGCCATATCTTCCCCGCCCCATGAGCACTGGTATTCCTGGTCCAGATTGTTGGAAATGTATGTGTTTACAAGGTCTGATGATTCAGTCATTATAGGGTTAACTTGTATTCCTAGTTTGTTATTGTTTAGACTGACCTGGAAGGGATACCTGGCACTAAGCCAATGGGGAATTAGCCCGGGAAAAGTAGCTTCTACTGTGATACAGATTGGTCATTTGTTTCAGGTGACTTCCTTTCTAGGGGTCACCGCCCCTCAGTCCGTGATTGGTCAAGGACTGCAAACCCAGGTGGAGCCAATTAGGAGAGAGCTACTGTCTCCCCTTCTTGCACCCAGGTTTCAGTCACGCACGCCAGGTCTGCCCCCTGCTCTAGCAAGTAATCCAGGCGGGTTTTGGTCTTATTATTTATGGACCTGGTGTTACGCAACACCAATGTCGGAGGGGGACTACAGGCCCAGCCCCTCTGTCTGCCACTCTCGGGATGGGATGCAAGCTGGAAGGGGGCTGAGATTTTCTGTTTTTCAGTCTCCTTCCCTTAACTTCTTGCTTGCTCCCACTGCCATATTTTCCCCGCCCCACTGGTATCCCTAGTCCAGATGACATCCTTACAGGTGGCCTTCATGATGCCACCACCGTGCCACAGCCAACCCTGAAGTAGCTGGAACAGAGAGATGTACCACTGAAAATACCACAGATGGAGTCACTATCAACACCAAATCAAGCAGCAACAATCAAACAACCAGTCTAGATTACAATAGCTACCCACTAACTAACCCTTCCCACCCTGACCTGCTTTCTTGCTGCCCCCTAAAACTACAAGACTAAACTAACACTATAAAGGGTGGGAGAGACAACTCCTCAGCCCACTATTTACCTAAACTAGCACTAAAACATACACCCAAGCAGAAATAAGGTGCAAAAATCTAGGAGGTATAGGAAGAGGCGCCCCTCAGCTCCAGACTCAGTTGATCCCCCCTGCTGTATCTGGACAACTGCTGGAGAAGCAAAGATGGAAAAAGGGGGAGGGTCTGGGTATTTTGATGTTCTTTCTCGTTGGTGGGCCCGGTCGCAACTCCACCCCACTCGCTCTCCTGTTGCTCCACTCCACCCGCTCACCAGTCCGATGATCGGGGATGGCGTCTTCTCCCAAGATGCGGGGGGAGCTGTACCTCTGTGAGGCTGCCTCCCAAGTTCAAGGGCTCAGTGCGCTCCTCCTTTTGCCACCTCCTCAAATGCGTAGCGGCTGCACAGCATGCCAGCACCAGCGGCGGTTCAGTGGACGAGCAGCAAGCAACAGCATCCACAGCAGGGAGCTGCATTGGTATCAAGGTGAACACTGCAACACTAGAACAGCAGCAGGGTTCCAACAAGCTGGGCGATAACAGCAACAGCAGCACTCCCCAACAGCCGCGAAGTGCCACATGGCCCATGGCGGTCCAGGCAGCAAACGAGCCCCACACCTCCACACTCCTGCTGTCTGCTTCCACCTCGCCCAGGCCAGACAGCACCCTGGCAACACAACCCGCACTCACAACCACACAGCGCCGGCACCCAGGGGCTGGGCACTCCAGTCCCGACACTCCCAGGTAGACCTCTGGACTCCTCGGGCCTCAGCGTCTCCGCAACGCCCGTGGCCTCGGCACTCCCCGGGCATCCCCAGCTCTCCGCACCCAGCGCTCGGCAAGTCTCGGTGGCTGTCAGGTGTCTTCCAGCATTTCTGCACTCTCTGGCCCCGGCGTTCTCGGATCCCAGCACTCGGTGAGTCACAGTGGCTATTGGGCATTGTCAAGCATTGTCAGGCGGTTTCACGTGTCCAGGCCCCAGCATTCTCGGCCACCCTGTGTGCGGTAGCATCCTGCCCAAGCCCCAGGTGCCAAACTGATAAGACTGGTAAGCTGAGTCCGCTCCCCCTCCCCTTCCTCCTGTACTCTGCTTGGTTAGAACTAATTTCTGGATCCCCGGCTAAGTAAAATTTGGTAAAATTACTAAAACTCAGCATAGCTCAGCTCCTAAAGCTCAACGCGGACCGCCATCTTAGTTGAATAATGTGTTCTAATGTGTTGTAAACTGATGTTTTATTAAAATCTCCTTGTAAGCAAACCTGGATTTTGCATATCAATTTCTTGGCATTTCTGCAAACTTCGGAGCTTCTGTACAGGGCTCCAAACAGAGACTCAGTAGCTTCAAGATGGCCAAGCCACCAGGAACAAAGGGCTGAAGGTGGAACACTGAGGCCAGCTGTGTCCATTTGGGGCTGAGAGTATAGAAGGACACACACACAATGCCTGTGTCCTTTGTCTTTTGCATAGATAGGACTCAGGAGCTTCGAAGGGACCTGCTCACTGGGGGTGCAAGACTCTGACACAAACGAAAGGGCTCTTGCCCTGTGGCTATTTGCCTGGGGCCCAGCCATTTCACATTACAATTAGAGTAAGTTACACTAGTACGGGAGAGACATAGAAAGAGATAAATTGTATAGCTGGGATCTGAGAGCAGTACTGACTTATAATGGACTAAAGCAACACCTACTGGACGATGCTAACTTTAACATGTCAAGAAGTTCTCCTTAGACTGCTCCGTGGCTCCCTGTAGATGGTAGCACATTGAGTGTGGATGTTTCTCAGTGGCTCTAGTGGCAGTTTTAAATAGGATAGCCTGTTTGATTGACATGTTACTGCAGTACAGAGAAGAGGTGATAGATATGGGTGGAGGAACTTCCAAAGATGATCAGTATTAGTCAAGAATTCTTATCATCTGCTTCTTTAGTATTCTGAGAAATGCTGATGCAAAGGCCCATATTTCCTCTACTTCTTTAATATTGTACAACACTATATCAGTGAAGAACAAAACTGTGCTTCTGTCTGGAAAAGGAAATTGATTTGGCGTGCAGGAAGAGAAAATTGATCTGGTGTGCATAACAGAGATGTGATCGAAATAAAATAACATGTTATGTCTATCCCAGTTAACTCCATTTGGTTATGCAGCACCTCATCAACCCTGTATTGGAGGCTGGGGAAGAGAGATGGCCATCATCTTTCAGGAGTCTTCTCCCTTTTTACAGACACTCAGCGCAAACAATTGCTGACACTGATTATATGCTCCTTGCACTGGGGTTCAAGGATAGATTAGGCATTCTGCTTGTTTACCATCCACCTAGTCCCCCCATTGGGCACATAGTCTAAGCTGGCAGAGATGATCTCAGGCATGGTGCTGGAGTCACCCATACCGACTATTTGGGGGTTCCTTGCCAGGACGACTCCAGGATTTTGTAGCAAGTTGGCTGTCATGGGCCACTCTCAAATTGTGACATGCCCAACACTTGAAAGGGCCTACCCCTTGTACTTCATCTTTATACTGAGCCTTTGAGGAAAGGTCTGAGCAGGGCCAGCTCCAGGTTTTTTTCCACACTAGGCGAGGCTACCTTCTGGTGCTCCCCCCCCCGCACCCACCAATTTTCACCTATTAGCACAGTAATACAATCAATAAACATAAAAACGCCAAAGAATCAATAACTGGGCCATTAACAAAGCCAGGAGTTCCTGGCTTCCAAGAAGGTGGTGGGGAGGTGAAGGCAGGCACTCCAAGAGTTCCCCCCCCCGCCTGCTGGCCAGAGGCGCGGGGCGAGAGGGTGGCATGTGATTGCAAAGCGAAGTGCCCCCGTCAGCAGCCACAGGCAGGGCCAGCTCCAGGCTGCTCCCCACGGCACCTTCAGCTCCCCTTGGACAAGCGGGTTACCTTCCCAGAAAGGTGGGCAGCAGCCCGTGATTTACTACCTTGTTTAGGTGAGAGTGGGGTGGCAGGCCGGGGGACGCCTCCTCTTAAGGGACCACTCTAGGCCACTGCCTAAAAATTGTCTATGACGGACCAGCCCTGGGTCTGACTTCAGAGTTAGAGGTTTATTTTATTTTATTAGTTTCATTTATAGTTTGCCTTTCTCACTGTACCAAGATGGATTACAAGTATGATTTTAAAAAAACTTTCAGTCAATCAATAGGCAGATTACAAAATATGATAACATCAGGGAGTTAGTGAATGGATTACAAAGATTTGAGAACATTTGAATCTAACAGCAAACATTTGTAGTAAGACAAAAGAGTGCAGTAGGACTGAGAATGTAGAACAAGGGAAAGAAGGCAGGAAGCAGAATGCATGCAAACCTCTCTTTTTAAGACAACAAGACAATCAGTGTAGGAATGATTTTCTCCCTAATGAAAGTCACCTCCTGAGTTGAACCATTAAGCCACAACTTTGCTCCTTTCAGGGGTCATTTTGTAGAAAAAGAGGTGCAGGAGCTCATTTGCATATGCCACACCCCCTGACAAAGGGCAGGCATACAAGCATGCCTGGGTTCCCTGCCCACGTCGGGCTAGCTGGAGAAGGAAAGGGAAGGGGAGACAGGCATGTGTGCACACGAAAGCTTATACCCAGAATTAAACTTTGTTGGTCTTAAAGGTGCCACTGGTCTCCAACTTTGTTCTGTTGCTTCAGACCAGCACCGACTACCCACCTGAATCTGTTCCAATGGCAATGTCTCTTATCTTCAACACAAATTGTGTATGGTGGCCCACATAACTTCTCCTGTCTGAATGGTCAGGGCCAATGTTCCCTCTAAGCTGTGGAATCTTGTGAGGAAAAATTCTACTGTGTGAGCTACTGGCATTAAAGCTGTGAGCGAGCAATTTGGCTACTGCATACATTAGTTTGCTCTGGAGCCATCTTTCCTGAGCTGAGACAAAAATGTGTGAGCCAGAGGCTTAAAAAACTGAGCTAGCTCCACAGTAACTCAGCTTAGAGGGAACACTGGTCAGGGCCAGTGCTCTAGTGCTTTTACTAATGTTTCATGTGATAACAACATGAAAAAATTGTCTGCTTTTCTTGTTAGATTATAAGGTTTGTCATATGCATATATATCCCTTGAGATCTCATCACTAACAACCAATATTGCAAGATGGACTGAAAGCCAGATTGAAGAAGCCTGAGTTTGAATCCTTATTCTGTCATGAATTTCACTGGATGAACATGAGCAAGTAATAAGTACCTCACTTCACAAAGCTCTTCTGAGAATACAGTATGACAGTTCTAACATTTGCTACTCTGAGTTTCCTGGAGGAAGGAATGGGACACAAATGTGTGAACAGCACACGTCAGGCAAGTTACATAGATTGTGCCAAGGGCAACAGATCAGCACCTTTTGGTGTTTACATGCATGCATTCACTTGCTAGATATCATTAACAATACTGAACTGGGAAGAATCTCCACAATCTAAATGAATGTACTGCCAAAACCATTTTTTAAATTCCAAATTCTACCTGTACATATAGGAGAAAGACTACTGAAAGAATGGCAAAGACAGTTAAATTTATTTGGAATGGCAAGAAACCAAGAATAAGCTTTAAAATATTACAAGACAAGAAAAAGAGAGGAGGGCTAGTAGTTATCAACATGGAAGGTGGGGTTCTAAGAGAGCTGACTGAGTCCAAATAGCTGATCATAAAACAAAAAGACCATGTACTATAATAGATATATTAATTACTTCAGTTAGAAACAAAAGAAGAACAAGTGAAAAAATATATGATTAAATGGATGCAGAATTTTAGAGAGCAGATACCTATGCGTCAACAGGAACAGTTATGGGGGAAAGAAATTTGTTTATAGCCAGCCAGGCATTATGAGAAAATTGGTACAGAAAATTGGTATATAACTCCAAAGAATATTGAGAAAGTAGACAAAAACTACAAAGGAAAATGTTGGAAATGCCAAGACATAGATGGAACCTTTTACCATATGTGGTGGACTTGCAAAAAAGCAAAAAGATATTGGAAGGAAATACATGGAAAAAAGCAGAACACATTAAAATTTCAATTCCTTATGGAAGCTAAGAATATGCTATTAGGTATATTGCCTAATAAATATAGGTATATTAAGTATATTGCCTAATAAATTACGAAAGGTTTTTGGAAGAGATATTCAAATGATGGTGACAGTGGTTAGAATTATCTATGCTGCAGAAAACTGAAAATTAGACATTGGTCCAAGCTTAGAAGAATGGGAAAATAAACTTGCTGACTATGCAGAAATGGCAAAATTAACAACCTATTTGAGAAACAGGCCAATTACAAAATCTGAGGAGAGATGGGGTGTGTATTATGCAAGCAGGAAAGAAATTTAGAATGAGAAACAGTTTAAAATTGTATCTAAATGAGAACAAGTTTCAAATTAACACCTTTAATATAAATGTACAAGAAAGTGGATTTTCAGGAGAAACATATTTTATTTTTTATTGTAAGATATATAATAGATTTTCCTTTATAGTCTAATATATTACCTATCTGTTAAAAGTTATAGCGAGTATGTAGAAGTGGTAAAATATGTAATATTGAATATGTAGTAATGATTAAACTAATAAAGTAGTTGCAAAATAGATAAATTATGGAATGTGAAATTTAAAATGTTGAAAATAAAAGTACCCCAACAGAAGTAAGGACCATTGTATTTTATTGATAACAAGAAGGAGGACCTGCAATACTCATGGGGGAGGGAGCTCCATGCGGTGGTGGAGGAGGAGGAAGTAAGCCTCCTCCCTTCCCCCAGCACCAATGGTGAGGCCTGTGCAGCTTCTGCCGGGCCTGCCAAGCCTTCTCCCCCACCCCTGGCACCAATGGCGAGGCCCGTGTGGCTTCCAGCCGTCAAGCCCGCCAGGCGTTCCCCCCCCCCCACTGTGGCAGCGGCGGCAGTTAGGCCTGAGCGGCTGGCTGGCCCGCCAAGCCTTCTCCCGCCTCCTCCCTCCTCCAGTGGCAGTGCCTCCCCCTTCTACCAGCCCTCCAAGGTTTCCCCCCCTGCCACCACAGCCGCCAGCAGCAACGGCGGTGAGCCCTGTGCAGCTCCCAACCACAGGACTTCCCCCCTGACAGCAACAACATCCATGACTCTAGCCACCGGCCCTCCAAGGCTTTTCCCTCCCTCCCATTCCCCTCAAGCAGCAACGGCGGCAAGTCATGCTCAACTCCAAGCCAACGGGAAGGCCAGGCCAGGCTCCCCTCCCCCCAGCAATGACTGAGACTCCCAGCTGCGGTGTGCCAAAACTTCTCACCCATGCCCTGCCACCACCAGCAGCAACAACGGCTCTGCTACAGTGCCTAGTAGAAAGTGCGTTCCCTGTGCATGCGCAGGGAATGCTCTTTTACTTTTGGGGGGTTTAAGTATTCCCCCTATACTTTTTTCAACTTTTCAGATTTTTCTGCACATCATGGGATTGCCCCAAATGTGCAGGAAAATCTTCCTGCCCCCCAGATGCCGCCGATGTGCGGATTTAGATATCTGCATGCAGGGGGCACCTTGGCTATTAGATATATACAAGAGGCGGAGCCCATGATACTTGTGGGGGGGTATCCCCCATGGCTTTTGGCCTGTGGAAACAGGAGGACCTCAGCGCTGAGGAAGCGGCCACAGGTACGCTTCCCCCCTCCCAGTGCTCCAGCAGTGAGGCCTGAGTGGCCTCACTGATCTCAACCCCCCCTCCCCTTGGCTCCTCCAC
>NW_015163165.1:173880-177737 GCF_001447785.1 Gekko japonicus
CGCTCATCTCCACTACCCCAGGCTCCTCCACCCCCTCCCCCTGGCTCCAGCGGTGAGGCCCGAGCGGCTTCCAGTCACTGGGCCCCACCGAACTCCTCTTTCCTCCCCGGCTCGGGACCCACAGATCTCCTCTTCCCTTCTCCCCACTCCAGCTGGAAGCTGCTTGGGCCCCCCAATCTCCTTCCCCTCCTGGCTAGGGCCCCGCTGATATCCTTACCCCCCACCCCGGCTCCGGCGGTGAGGCCTGAGCGCTTTCCAGCCACCGGCCCACCAGAGTTCCCAGAGCATTCTCTGTGCATGCACAGGGAACGCTCTTTTACTCTTTACTTTTTAGGTAATGTAAATAATTTTCCAACTTTTCGTATTTTTCTGCACACCTGGGGATTGCCCCAAGTGTGGAGGAAAATCTCCCTGCCCCCCAAGTGCCCCCGATGTGCAAATTTAGATATCCTCACGCAGGGGGCAACTTGGGAATTCGATATATAGCCCCCCGGCTGCAGCGGCAAGGCCCGAGCTGATTCTAGCCACTCATCCCTCCCAATCTCCTCCCCCCCCAGTTCGGGCCATGCTGATCTCCTTCCCTCCTTCGCGCCACAGCTCCGGCGGCGAGGCCTGAGCACCTTCCAGCTGCCGGCCCGCCAGAGTTCCCAGAGCATTCTCTGCGCATGTGTAAGGAACGCTCTTTTACTTTTTAGGTAATTTAAATATTTTTTCCAACTGTTCATATTTTTCTGCACACCTGGGGATTGCCCCAGGTGCGCAGGAAAATCTCCCTTCCCCCCAAGTGCCCCCGATGTGCGAATTTAGATATCTGCACACAGGGGGCAACTTGGGAATTAGATATATAGATGTCTAATGTCTATACACTCTGTAATATATAATTATCCTTGATATATACAATTATATAATCCCTCTTTTCCTTTTTGTACCCCCTCAATACTATTACTTTGTTTTCTAAAATTTATACAAACAAAAAAACCCCAATATCCAACTGGAATCTATTCTGCTTTGGTTTAATGTTCAGTCGCTGAGCCATAAGGAAGAATGGTGAGAAAGTTGAATTTGATATTAGATTTTGATTTTCTGAATATATAAACTAGGTTCTTCACCCTTTCAGTCTGTATGAAAACAAAACTTTAACAGTGAAAAAAACAGATTATGTTACAATATTAAATGTCAATGTCATTTTCTTATAGTAACTTTGTGGGCAGATTTACAGACAGCTAGTTTGGAAGCAAAAAAGAAATTTGCATTTACTAGTTGAGGGAATGATATCTGTGCCCCAAGAGTATCTAATGGTGTGCTACATGTATTTGTAAACATACTATCAGGTAAAAGATATGTATATTTTCCCTTCATTATCTGAAGAATGGACTTTAACAAGGACAACCCATTTACATTTCAAAACCACAGACTGTGACATGCTGAGCACCTAGTCTGGGGATGTTTTTAAAACAGTGTTTGACAGTCCTCTTGGGATAAGATTTCTTCCTGCAATTGCAATCTTGTGCTCTAAGAATTATCAAGGTTTTCTGTCATTTACAATTCAGATCTCTCATACAGTTGAATGAAAATCTTTGTGATGCATTTGGAATGCAAACACAGATCCAAAACATTAGGGAGTGGGGGGAAGGAGACCTATTGTGTCCCTGAGCAGGGAAAAAGGCATTGAATTCTTGTACATACTGAAGAAAATTAAACATTTCAAACAGCATCTTTTGGAGGTGATCAAGAGTGGAAATCTATATGCTGTTGAGAAAGAAACAATTTCACTCAGTGACTTTTTTACACGCGGGGGAAGGAGACCTATTGTGTCCCTGAGCAGGGAAAAAGGCATTGAATTCTTGTACATACTGAAGAAAATAAATCATTTCAAACAGCATCTTTTGGAGGTGATCAAGAGTGGAAATCTATATGCTGTTGAGAAAGAAACAATTTCACTCAGTGACTTTTTTACACGCCATGGTAAACGTGTACAGAGGCAGAGTATATCTGTAGAAGAGTAAAATACTCTAAATTACCAATTGGATGGTTGGAGTTCATAATAAAGCCATATGTACCTTATTTATTTAACTAGCTTTCTGATTTATAAACACTCTTCTTTTTCTATATCGAGACTGTAGGGCAGGGGTGTCAAACGTAAGGCCCAGGGGCTAGAACCGGCCCATCTAGGGCTCTTATGCAACTCGTGAGCAACTAGTGCAAGGGAGAGAACAGGAGGCTTCTTGGGGGGAGTGGGCGGAGCCACTCTGATTGTGGCTTCAGTGGAACAATCTCGTTAGCAGCAGTCAAGCAGCATGGGAGCATCTGCCCAGTGCTGCACCATTGGCTCTCCAGTCCACTCTTGACACAAACTGCTCTCTTTCAAGGACAGCTGTGCCAGAGCTTGTGACTGACCCAAGGTCACATCAGCAGGTGCAAGTGGAGGAGTGGGTAATCAAACCCGGTTCTCCCAGATCAGAGTCCGCACACTTAACCACTACACCAAACTGGCTCTCCAGTTTATATATCACAACGTTTTTGGCATAAGGTACATAAACTCATTATAGACATTTTAGAGATAGATATACCATTATTGCGGGAACTTTTTTTGCTAAATATGATACCTGGTGAATATAGAGTAGATGATAAATATGTTATCACTAATGTATTAACAGCAGCACGTATGCTTTTTGCCAGATCTTGGAAACAAGAGGGAATACCCTCTAAGAAGGAATTAATATACAAGATATTAGACGTGGTAGAAATGGATAAACTACAATTTTACAAAGTAGAGATGATGTTTTGTTTAACCGTAGGTGGGGGGGAAATTATACTTGGATAGACAAAAAAAAATAAAATGTGACTCCCAAAAGTTATTATTTTGTTGTATAAGATTGTACATATTACCCAACGTAGGGTCTTTGGAAAAATTTATAAATAAAATCTTTTTTAAAAAAAATTATTAAATGGGGCTGGGCTACCCTATCTGCTGATGTCTATGTGAGTGAGAGAGAGGACCTGATATGTGTGAAATGGACAGAGCTCTCTATATTTCAAAAGAGGCCTGAAGTGTAGTAATCTCTGACTGCCTGACCTACCTATAACACTGAACCTGTGGAAGAGAGGTTGTGGAGGGTGATAGGCACTCTGTGTGAGTGAGAAAGGTGTGCTATAGTACCCATTAGGATTAGATGGTTTAGCCACACAGCATGGGCTTTGCTCTTCCTCTTAGGTGTTAGTGAGAAGTGCTCCCTCAGTGGTGCTCAGTGTCCTTTCTGTTCCTCTCCCACCGACACTTTGCTCTCTAAGCCTGCATGGGACAGAACTGTGAAGCAGAGTCCCTTGCCATGCGCCCTACTACTGAGCTATGAGTCCCTTGTCCTGCACCCTACCTACTGAGCTATGAGGCCTCCTGGTTGGGGTTCATGTAGTGCTGGGGAAGCTGTGATTGGGTGCAGGGAGAGGGTTTGACTGCCACTGGGGAGGGAGGTGATTTATTGCAGCTGTGCTGGCATCCCATGCTTTGCCAGGGTTTGTTGCTGGGACTGCACCTGTGGGAAGGAGGCACCTGGCCTTTTCCTTTGTGTGGGTGCCTATGGGCTATGCCATGGTTTTTGATGATGTAACTGTCTGCTGGTTTGGGGGTGGGGACATTCTTGGGCCGGAATGGTTTAGGGAGCCAACTAATTCCTGACATGCCCTGGGTGTGCTACTTTCCTCACTGGTGCAGGGGGTTGCACTGGTGTTTCCACCAGAGCAACCAGAGCCCACCCATTGGGGCACTGTGCCATTTATTTTTTTTATTTTTATTTTTATTTTTATATTATTATTATTATTATTATTATTATTATTATTATTATTATTATTATTATTAT
>NW_015163165.1:178629-206067 GCF_001447785.1 Gekko japonicus
TTTTTTTACATTTCCAACAGTTTCTATTACTGTTCACAAAGCATTATGCTATTTTATCTGGAGTCCAGTGCCACCTATGGAACTTTTAAAATATATTTTCTTTATATAGTATGGCTCTCATCAGTTTCGAAGATTTCCAAATTTTTGTCCATTGGTCTATGTCTATGTCATGCTCTAGATCTTTCATCCATGCTATCATGGTTGTTTTAACTGTTTCATCTTGTAAATAATCAGTTAGTAGAAAGTTATATAGCTTTTGGATTAGTTTGTCATTTGATGAGAGCCATATCTTGTCTAAGTCATTATTGCTACTGTAAAATCCTACTTTTTTATCCTTGTTGATTCTTGTCTTTAATTGAATATTTTCCCACCATGGGAGCCTAATATTCTGTGTGGCCAGTTCTTTCATATGTCACTCTCTTGTTTTTGTTCTATAACGTGGGTTTTATGAGTGCCTCTAAAGGGATTGAGATTTTGTCATAGAAATGACTTTTTGTTTCTTTCCATATTTTCATCAATGTGCCTCCTATTGTATGCTGCTTAAAGTTTGTAATAATTTTTTCTTCTTCATACCACACATAAGTATGCCATCCCATAGGTAAATTAAATCCTTCTAAATTTAAAGTCATGGTATTTTCTAGCGTTATCCATTCCTTTATACAACTTAATGCAGCTGCTTTATAATATAAATTCCAGGTTGGTAAATCAAAACCACCTCTCTCTTTTTTATCCTGCGTTATTTTTCATTTAATCCTAGATTTCTTGTTGTCCCGTATGAATTTGCTACACATTTTATCCATGTCATGAAAATACTTTGTATTTCTTAATATTGGGATGTTCTGCAGCACAAAGAGAGATTGAGGAAGAATATTCATCTTTACTATAGCTATTTTTCCCATAAATGATATTTTTAAATCCTTCCATTTTTGAAAGTCACTTTTAATTTCTAAAAGCAATTTATTGTAGTTGTCTTCTGTTAATGTAATATTTATATTAGAAATTGTAATTCCTAAATATTTGACCTTCTTTACTATTTTCATGTCATATGCCGTCTGAATTTGATTCATTTGTTGTTCTGTACAGTTCTTTGTTAATATATATATATTTTAAAATTAATTTTAAGTCCTGCTGCTTTACCATAGTCTTGGATTATCCTCATAAGATGCTTCATAGATCTTGTCGGGTCTTCTAATATAATCACCAGATCATCTGCAAATGCTTGTAGTTTGAATTCCTCTCACTTTAACTTGAGTCCTTTAATTTGATCACACTCTCTTATTTGGTCATTTAGTGTTTCCAATGCAAATATAAACAGAAGTGGAGATAATGGGCATCCTTGTCTTGTACCCTTTTGTATTTGAATTTCTTGTGCCATATCTCTGTTTATTATTATTTTCACTACTTGCATTATAGATCACTTTTATTGTTGATAAAAAAATTTCTCCACATTTCCAAGCTTCTAACTTTGGTAACAAAAATTCCCAATTTATATTATCAAACGCTTTTTCAGCGTCTAAAAATATTAATGCCATTAATTTGTCTGAATGGACTTCATAATACTCTAGCACATTAATTATCGTTCTGATATTACTTTTAATCGATGAATTACCTGTGTTAACACTTTTTTCATTCTTATAGCAATTGATGTTCCAAATATTTTATAGTCTGTTTAATAAAGATATCAGTCTAAAATTTTTAATTTCCTTATCATCCGTATTTGGATTAGGAATCAGTGTTATTAACGCTTGATTCCATGAGTCTGGAAATTTTTCAGTTTTTGATATGTTTTGAAAAAGCTCTTTTAGTGGTAATAAAATCTGTTCTTCATATCTCTGATATATTTCAACTGGTATTCCATCTGGTCCTGGAGTTTTATTTTTCTTCTGTTTCTTTATTGCTTCTGTGATTTCACATACTGTAATTGGTTCATTTAACATTAATATTTTATCATCATTAAATGTCCTTATATTTTTGCTGTTAATATATTATTTTATTAAATTTTTCTTTTGCTCATTTTGTTGATATAGTTTCTTATAAAAGTTTTCCACTATATTCTTCATCTCCGTTAAATTATGTTTTTCTTCCCCTATTTCATTTCTGAGTATTTTAATTGTCTTTCCCCGCCTATCTTTTCTTAATTTATACGCCAACCACCTTGTTGGTTTATTTGCATTCTCAAAGTGATAATGTTTGGTGTATTCTGTGTTTTTGACTATTTCTTTTGTTCATTTGATGCTGCAACATTCTTAAATTTGTCTTTATTTTTTCAAAGTCGGTGTTTCTCTTTTTTTTCTCTTCTTTCTGTATTAAGTTCACTAATTTTTCATACTGCTGTGTTTTTTTCGTTTCTTTTCCCATGCATCTTGATTTATAAACCAGCCCCTTAGAAACGCTTTAAATGTTTCCCAAACTATTTGTATAGATATTTCAGGTTGTATGTTTCATTTGAAAAACTCTTTAATTTCTTCTTCTGTTTTTTAATTAAAATTTTTGTTTCTTAATAAGTCTTTATTCATCTTCCATCTTGTCCTTTGTGGTATTTCTCTAAGTGTTAGCATTAATGGGTTGTGATCTGTGAATGTATTGGGCAAAATATCTACCTCTATTATTTCTGTTACTAATGTCGTTGTGATCCATACATTATCAATTCTAGACAAGGAATTATGTCTGGCTGAGTAAAATGTGTAGTCTTTCTTTGCCATATTTCTTATTCTCCACAGATCAACCGTGCTATATTCTTCTACTAACTCAAAGAAATTTCTTGGTAAAATATTTCCCAATCTTTTATTTTTCATTTGTGATTTGCTGTCTTTCCCCCATCTAATACCGCATTATAATCTCATATTATGCATATTTCTATCAGATTGTTACCACATCTCTTAGTATTTTAAAGAATTTTTCTTGGCTTTGGTTTGACGCATAGATATTTATTATTACAGTTTTCTTATTTTGTCTCATAATTGAGATTGCTAGTATTCTACCACCCTCTGATGCATATATAACTTCAGGACTTAGGTGTTCTTTTACATAGATTGCTACATCCCTTTTCTGTTGAGTATCTGATGAGGTAAATAATTTGCCTAATTTTCTATTTTCTAAATATTTCTCATCCTTTTTCATAATGTGTGTTTCCTGTAGACATATAACTTCTAGCTGTAATTTGGCTAATTGATGAAATGTTCTTCGTCTTTTTGCTAGGCTGTTTAATCCATTAATATTAACTGAGAATATTTTAAGTTGTTTTGTCTTCTCCATCCTAATTTTTCTTTCCTTTTTCCTGTTCTTTAGCTCTGTATTGATATTTCGTCAGTATTTGTGATGGTGTGAAGTTAGACCTCTTCCCTCTCATAGATCTTCCTATTTTCCCCCTTTTTCTGCATTTTCTGTTCTGTCATCGTCCGCTTTTTCGCTTTCCTCATCATTCTGCCACCCTAAGTTTTCCTCATATCTATCTAGGAAGTCTTCTACCTTAAAGATCGAGTCAATTCTCTGTCTTCTTCCTTCATAATTAAATAGAATACCTTCCGGCACGAGCCATCTGTAAGAGATATCATTTTCTCTCAGTAATCTTATTTATTTATTTATTTATTACATTTATATCCCGCCCTCCCCGGAGGCTTGTTAGCATTGTGTAATTCTGTCATTTCTCCCTAATTCTCCATGTGACTTCTTTTAGAAATTTAACTTCTGAATCTTGTATCATCATCTTTGTCATGTTTGCTTCCTTAAGAATTTTATCCCTCATCTGCCTTCTTGTAAATTTCATGTACACTTCCATCAGGGTTTTGTTTTTTTCTGGCATAAGAGCTATTTTTCCTGTATACTTGGTCTATTTCCCTCTCTATTTCATCATATGTCCCTATCTTTAATTGTTCATAATTTTTTATCATTTCTTCTTTTAAGTTTTTCTATTTTCTGGTATATTTTGACATCTTATAATTAAATATGCCTTATCCATTTCTAATCCCATTAGTTTTTCCTCATTTCCATCTGTTTTGATCCTTACTTCTTGTATTTCCTGTTCAATTTCTTGTACTTTTTCTTCCATCTTGCTATTAGCTGTTGCTATTTTTAGGATTTCCTGCTTATTTTCACTTATCTGTTTTTTAATCTCATCTGTTTCTATCTTGATTTGTTGTGTCAAATTGTCCATTTGGTTTTTTATCAGCTCTATTTCTTGTTTAATTAATGGTTCTATTTCTTGTTTAATTAATGGTGGTAGAGTTACTTAAGCAAACTTTTTCATTTCTGCTGCTATGCTTTCTTGTATTATATTTTTGTTCCTTTGTATTTAATTATGTTATGCTCATTGTGTTACATTTTAATACACTCTATTCCCTGTGGCCATTTGTTTTGTCTAATATGGTCTAGTGCGTGTCTTGTTTTCTTACACCTATCCTCTATTTAGTGACTTTTTATTTTCTTTTTCTCTACCTATATTTTCCTATTCTTCTTTCTTTCTTTATTCCCCTGATATTTCTTATATTGTTCTATTATTTGATTTATAGTCTTAATTTCCCTCTTTAATTAGTGCTTTAATGTCTTTTCATAATTTCTACTTCTGTCCCTCTTTGCTATGCTGTGCTTCTCTCTTTTCCTTCCAGTTTGTCTCATGGCCTTTTTCTTTAGTTCTGTCTGTTTTATCAATCCTTCTTCTCTCGGCTCCTCCTTCTCCACTCATTTCCCTTCGGTTCAGCTCAACTCTGCGGCGTTCTCCTCCCCTGTCATCTCTGCTCTCCATGCACACTCTCCCCTTGAAGCCTCTCCACTGCTCTCCACACCTCGGCCACTTGACTCTACCCGGCCCATCTCAGCTCTGGCACACTCGCACACCGTCTCATCCCGTTGGCTCCATTTTACACACCCTCTCTCCTCCTCTCACTTTCTCAATGGCACCCGTCTCCATCTCCACCGATCCACCGCCTCTCCTCAGGTATTTCGCTTATCTTAAATAAACACAAAGGAAAAAGAGAGAGTAGCACCAATGCTCTTTTGTGGTATTTTATGTTTGCTCCTCTCCCTTTCCCACTTTATTCTTGCTTGTTAAATGTTTTAAATGGCTGCCTTAAAGCAATACTCCTGCATTTTCCCTTCTTATCTCAGAGCTGTGTGTTTATATATATATACACACACACACACATTATTATTTTAATATCTTAATCCACCCCCTTAAAGTAACCTTAATGATACTTAGCTTCATTTGTTGGTTTTTATCTTCCTCTCCACTGTTAACTCTGTCAGTTCAGAAAGGGCCGGCTAATGCCCATCATCTTGTCAGGCATCCTTCACAATCTCTTGCTTCAAAGCAGCTTCGAATAACACCAAGCAGAATTGCCTTTCCTGCTCAGTTTTCAAAGCAAGCTTTTTGCTATGGGTTCTTCCTCCGAAGGAGCCCTAATGGGGCATTGGAAAGCCCTAAAAAGACTGTAAAAGTTCATTGTTAATGAGCAGTGGTTGCTGCTCGTGTCTGCTCTCATCAGTTCAGAAACCGGAAGTCCCGGGGCACTGTGCCATTTCATCTCTGAGATTAATGAGCATATCTCAGAGATACAACAGGGGAGCACCTAATCAGCTCCCTGTTTGCTTCCAAACCCCCCACCCATTGTGCTGTCAATCTCAGGACAGAATATGCAAAAAAACAAAATAACTGTTTCAACTAATCTTAATTTCACAAGTTTTTGTTACACCAATGTCATGTGGGGCTAGGTAAAAAAACAAGACTGCTGCATTTTTTCCCTTTCATCAAAGTAGTTCATCATCAAAGTAGCTTAATTTAGTTATATAAATCAGTCATTGCATAAAATGTTTTCCAAATAAGTGTTTTCTCATTGGTATTAACTCTATTTTCCTTAAAATGCTTTCAAATTAATTTTTTATTACATGGCTTCATCTCTTTTGACTTATAAAATCAGGTCACCAGCTTGTACTTAACTAGAACTCCCCCTCCCCACTCAGCTCCATTCCTTTGGTACCATGCAAGTTTCCCAGTGAACTCTCACACTTAGTGGTGCTGTGATTTGTGTAGTGGTTCATGTCATCCAACGGTCCCATTATGCCAGCACCTAACATTTCTTTTTTTAAATATTTCTTTATTATATATATATATTTATAGACAAATAAACATCAAATAAAAACATGGGGGTACAGACCACGCATCTTGTCTAATGATTTTGCCTTGTCATTACTGTACATTACATAACCGTGTCTTTTTTACAGGATAGAAAGGTTCTTATGTTCTTATGTTCTTATTTCTAGTCTGCTCCCAGACTTTCAATAGGGCGGCTCTAAGCCAATGTTGCTTAAAGTATTTGTGGCTATTTGCTTTTCTGTACCATGCAAATGTGTGCCATCCCAAAAGCAAGTCGTGGCCTTCTAGCTTTAAGAGTCTATTATTTTCTAATATTATCCAGTCTTTGATCCAGGCCAAAGCTGTGGCTTTATAATACAGAGACCAATTAGGGAGCGCAAAGCCTCCTCTGGCTTTAACATCTTGCATCACTTTGATTCTTGGTTTTTTTGTTTGCCAGATGAACCGGGTTATAATTTTATCAAGTTCTTTAAAGTAATTTTGATTTTGTATTATTGGAATATTTTGAAATAGGAACATCAACCTTGAAAGTATATTCATCTTGATCGTGGCTATCCTTCCCATCAATGATATCTGAAGATCCACTTTTCTAAGTCCTTCTTTATCTCTTTCAGTAGCTCCTTATAGTTATTTTCTGTTAATGAACTACTTTTGTTCATTAAGTTTATTCCCAGGTATTTAATTTCCTTTTGTATTTCAAAACCGGTAAGTTCTTGTATATGAAGGGCTTGTGTGTTTGTCATATGCTTGACTAGCATTTTTGTTTTTTGGTAATTAATTATAAGTCTATTGACAGATTCTGTCAGATTTTCCAGTATAAAAACCAGGGCATGGTCATCTGCGAAGGCCAGAAGCTTATATTCTTCTTTTAGTTTCAATCATCTAATTTGATTTTCTGCTCTGATTTGATTATTTAGATTTTCTAAGACAAAAATGAAAAGTAGTGGTGACAGAGGACAGCTTTGTCAAGTTCCTTTGTTTATTTTCACCGTTTGAGATAGGTCTCCATTAATGTATATCTTAGCTTGCTGTTCTTTATAAATTGCTCGAACCATTTTATAAAAAATTGTACCTGGCTGTGATTTGGCTAAGAGTTCAAACATAAAGTTCCAGCTAATGATATTGAATGCTTTTTCGAAATCCAAAAAACTTAGCACGTTTTGTTTTTCTGGATGGGCTTCGTAGCATTTTTTGACGCAATTGTCTTTTGAGGAGGAAACCCGCTTGGTCTTTGTTTATTGTTTGCAACAGCACTATTTTCATTCTCTTTGCCAAGATGGAGGCATAAATTTTGTAATCTGCATTTAGCAGAGAAATAGGTCTATAATTTTTTATTTGTTTTGTCTGTGTTCTGTTTATATATTAATATTATTAAAGCTTCTTTCCATGTTTCGGGTATTTCTTCATTTAGGCCTACATTTTGACATATCTGTTTCAGAGGCTCTATCACTTGGTCCTCAAAGGCCAAATAAAATTCTGAGGGTAATCCATCCGGACCTGGTGCTTTCCCTTTTTTCCCCCCTTCTTCAATGCTTCCATAAGGTCTGTGGTGGTTATTTGTTGGTTTAGTATTTTTTTCTGGTCTTCTGTAAAAATGTTGGGTTTATGAGTTTCTAAATAGTTTGCCACTCATTGTTGTGATGCTTCTGTATTTTTATATAAATTTTGATAGTATGATTCCACAATTCTTTTCAAATCATTCTATAAAATCAAGTCACCAGCTTGTACTTAACTAGAACTCCCACTCCCCACAGCTTCATTCCTTTGGCACAGCTCCCACTCCCCACAGCTTCATTCCTTTGGCACCATGCAAGTTTCCCAGTGAACTCTCACACTTAGTGGTGCTGTGATTTGTGTAGTGGGTGATGGCATCCTATGGTCCCATTATGCCAGCACCTAACACTTCTATAATGTCAGTACAGTGTTCTACATTGTCCCAGCAGAGAAATAATACTAATACTAATAATACTACTAATAATAATGAGGAGGAGGACACAAGAAGAAGAAGAACATAGCAACACCACAAGACCTCTTGGTGACTGCCATTTGGTGATTGCCAATTCTCACCAATTATGGCCAACCAATGATGCTGTTTAGTTAGTTTACATAGAAGGAGCCAATCCGCACATGGAAATGCTGTCACCTCTCTGTGATATCACTGTGCATTATTTTACACACAACAGAACTTGGAAGACACACAGGTATCCCAGTGCCCTACACTGTGTGAATAGGGATGGACACAAACTGGGTAAATATGGTTCAGTTCGTGGTTTGTGACATGCCCCATTCACGAACTGTCATAAAATTTTAGGGGTTAAATGAACTGTTTTGGTTTGTGAGGTGTGACTCTATAGAATATATCCTGTGTAAGGTAGAGACACCAAACTCTCAGGGGATCTCCATCTGACTCTCCTCTATCAGCCATCCAAGATTGGTGAGTGAAATATACTGGGTTCAGATTAGCTCATAGTTTATTAATGGTTTCAGCTCAAACTAAAGACAATTCTAGCAGTCCCAGAGCCCTACTTATAAGCCCATAAAATGGCACACCCATCACACACCCACTACCAACAATAGGCTATTTACAGAGGCATTCCTTCAAGTCACCAGCTTGTACTTAACTAGAACTCCCACTCCCCACAGCTTCATTCCTTTGGCACCATGCAAGTTTCCCAGTGAACTCTCACACTTAGTGGTGCTGTGATTTGTGTAGTGGGTGATGGCATCCTATGGTCCCATTATGCCAGCACCTAACACTTCTATAATGTCAGTACAGTGTTCTACATTGTCCCAGCAGAGAAATAATACTAATACTAATACTACTAATAATAATAATGAGGAGGAGGACAAGTTATGCTTTCCAAGTTATGTTGCTTTGAAGTTCAGTAAACATTTTTTTTGAGTGGAGACAGTCTGAAAATTTATCCTTTCACAAATCACCACAAACAGCTAGAAGGTTCATGGAAAGGTCATGCCCATTGACCTGCCACAAACCTTACTTCATGAACCATGGTCCTGCATTGGGCAGGGGGTTGGACTAGATAGTCTGTATGGCCCCTTCCAACTCTATGATTCTATGATTCACAAACCAGACAAAATTCATCACAAACTTTAGTTCATGAGCCGGTTTGTACCCATCCTTATGTGTAACTGTGTTGCAACCAGTAGGACCCCTGTAACTATCATAACTCTGTGGGTAGGTGTTTAAATCCCATTATACCATGCATACTTAAATCATCTAGTTTTTTGGCAGCAGGATACACAGGGAATAAAAAGCAAGCAGTCCAAGTATCTTATTTGGCCATCTACATCACTCAGTTGGGAGAGAAACCCTACCTATGCCCCTACAGATACTTTTTCTTTAATTGATATGGTTACACAGTATTCTCAGTAAATGTGTAGAAGAAATACTCCAAAGGCAGTTGAAATACACAAAGGATTTTGGATCAGAGTAAATGTTAAGGAACACCATGAACAGACACCTAATGCATGAAAAAGAGACGAAACATCAAAGTTGTTGTGAGAAGATGTGTTATGGTAGCTTACAGAAGACTAGGGCCAAAAGTTCATCCGACCAAATGGGCCTTTCTTGACATCACCTTGATGTTGCTAATATTTTTCAGCATGAAAAAAGTTTGGGCTTCACTGTGGAGTGAACACTAAGACTGAGTAAGGGCAATATTAATTCTAACAAAAATAGATTGGTTTATTATGTACACACTATGCTTGCCATTCTCATTCCTCTCAGTTATGTTTTTGTTGCCCTATGCACTCTAGGAGATGAGGAGAACATTGCCCAAGATGAGGAATCTGTAATAGGATGAAGCAAGGATATTTTTGGTAAATTGACATCTTGCTGTGTCATCTGTGGGTTTTTTTGTTCTGTAGCTAAACTAAAAGTAGCATTATACTTAAAAGCAATAGCGAGGTTTTGATGTTGGGCATCTCAAACACAGAGATGCAAATCTATTTCAAAGCTGAATATTCATTGAGAAGGACATAAAACATGTTCTGTGTTGTTGACTCATATGCCTGCTAAGCCAGACACTCCATTATCAGTCAAACATTATATTCAGTGATAATTATCTTGACCATCTGTAGAAGGAAGCCATGCTCATGTAATGCCTAGAAGCAGCAGGAGACTAAGAGCACTCAGTTTTTCAGTTATGCTAACTATGGGGTAACATATACAGATTCATCATGGGTCATGAACATAGCTGTCAGACAGAGCTGACTGTTTTAAGCCCAACCAAAGGAGAAGAAGCCCAAAGAGGATCAGTCTCTACAAAAACTAAGGCGAACGGAAGGGCAAGGGACCAACAACGAGGATTCCGGGAGAGCTGGAACCCAGGAGTCAACCAACAAGACAAGACGCAAGGCAACAAGGAGGGAAAAGAGCTGGAATTCAAAGGGGTGATACAACAACATCCCTGCCACTTTAAGCGGGGACAGGTTTTGCTATTGAATAAATAGGAGAAATACACTCAGCTGAGGAGGAATGGATTAGGACGAAACAAGGAATGGACAACAGCTGTGAAGTAACACTGGTCCATGGTTTTTGTCCTAATAAAAAGGAGAGGAACCAGAAATTGAGGTCCCTTCTCTGACAAGCTGAGGCAAGAATGGTATCATACCTCTGATTCCACAACCAGCCCTGTCCCCGTTAAAAGCGTAACCGGCGTTTGCTAGCGGACGAACGGACTTCAGACAATAGCTTCCAATAGGTGTGCATTGATAACTTCAGGCTAAGTCAATCTGTGAACTCAGGAACACTGTGCACACTAAGACATTCTACATAGAGTTTATGTACTACTGGAATCACAGAGACAAACTAGGGAACTTACATAGGAGATATCAATGCTTTTGGTGGCAGTAATTTTGTAAATTAAATGTATGCTGCAAGAGATAATTTGAATGCTTCATCCCATAACCCTGAGCAGGAAAAGTAATGTCAACAGGTGAAGAAAGCACACAGCGATGTACAAGAAGTAGTTTGCACAGGGAATCTGGAAACACACTCCAGTGGTGATGCTGAGACATTCCAGAGACATCACAGTGAGTCATTGACACCACCAGTGATGAAGGTGAAGAAGAGTTGCCCAAGGTGTGTAGATAGGTGAGGGTGGGACAACACCTGAATGAGGACTAGAGATGCACATGATGCAATGAGAACTATAACAAGAGCTCTTTTCTCTGCTGTCCAATATCCTATATCAGGACAACAGGAACAATTGATTTCACCTGTAGAAGTCCCACTGGAGGCCCAGGCCAGCCTTATCTCGTTAGATCTCAGAAGCTAAGCAGAGTCACCCCTAGGTAGTATTTGGGTGGGAGACCACTGTTGAAGTCCAGGGTCATGATACAGAGGCAGGCAATGGCAAACCACCTCTGAATGCCTCTTGCCTTGAAAACCCTGTGGGGTCATGTCAGGTCCAACTGACCTTGGGTTCGCTTCAGTAGATAAATTTGCAGCTAGCCAGCAGACAGGAAACTCTCAGCACATAGCAAATATCTTTTTATTTATTTATTTATTTAACTTTCAACTTTATATCCCACTCGAACCCCTTTTTTCAAGGGGTCTCTGAGCGGCTTACAGGCAGGTGCTAACCACATTATTCCCTAACTAGGGCCACATTTTCTGTACGGGGGTGGGACTACCTACCGGCACCCAGTGGTGGTTGGTGTTCTTCTTGGCTCTGCTCTTCAGGTCTTTTTCTGCAGCAGTCTCCGGCGGGACATTCATTCTGGCGCTCGGGCGGGTTGGCTTTGGGGCGCGCGACTCACGCCTTCCTCCGGCCTCAGCAATGTCCTTTCCAGCTCCTCTGTGCCCGTGCTTGACGTCATCATGTGCCCTTTTGACGGCAGTCGCGTAGTCGAACAGCCATAGTGGCTGCTCGAGTGATGTTGTTAAGGCAGGCGTTTTACTGCCTGCACCACCGCTCCCTCTTTAAAAAGCTTATTTCATTTAATTGAATAAAAACATTCAAACACTCAGGATGTATGCAGTGCAGAAATCATCCAACCTATGAGCAGTTGGCAGTAAAACATTTGAATGTGAAGGTACGTTGGCAATTCTAAAAAGGGAAGCTGCAGCTTCTTATATGGCAAGTCCTCATAGACAGTTCAGTAGTAAATCACCATAGAACAGAATTCAGTTCCATTTTCGGAGGCAGCTTATCAACTCGACGTCCAAGGATACTCTGGTGCTTCCTGAAAGGTTAATCAGCATCTAACCACCTGGGCTACTGCCACTCCCTTGAGATAACCGAGCCTTGCAGCTGCCGGCAATTACCCCCACCAGGCTACCTTCCTCCTCCAAAGATGGATCCTGTCAAACTTATGACCCCCTTCCAATCATCAGATATTAGTAAGTTATAGGCTCATTCATCCCTCATCCCTTACAGGTCACCATAAGTTGGCTGTGACTTGATGATACTTTTGGTTTTCTTTTTCTTTTTCTAATAATTTTGTATTGCTTTTATATACCACACAACTACAGGAAAAGGGAGTGGGAAATAATCAAAACTAAAAAAAGAAGAAGCTACAATTTAAGGCAAGGATCATATTTCAAAGGTTACATTTTCATATATTGTTCTTACAATACTCTATATTAAGTATGAATACTGTGTTTGATGCCTTATTTACTTAACAAAGCTAGCTTGAGCCATTAATGCTAATCTTTAGGTGAATTATAGTCCATTATACTTTGTTCAACTTGTTTATTTTTCACATATATTTGAGTAGCTTGGGCGCAGCTACAACTTTTTCTGAGTCAGAAACCTCAGAGGTGCTACCAGAACTGCTTGAACTGTCCTCTGATTCACAATCGCTTTTATCTTCTTCTTGGGTATTGTCTTTATTCTTTCTTTCATCGGGTTTTTGTTGTTCCAAAAAGTCTTTGGGTTTCTGGGAAGAGTCAGTTTTGGTCTTCTTATCGTTGTAGTTAAATATCAATCCTTCTGGGAATATCCATCTGAAAGGGAGCGGTGGTGCAGGCAGTACGACGCCTGCAGGTAAAATCTGTAGCGAACAGCCTCAATGGCTGTTTGAATCCCCACCGCGGCCGGGTTGAGCCCCCAGCCCTAGTCCCAGCTCCCGCCAACCCAGCGGCTTGAAAGTAATAACAAGTAGACAAATGGGTACCTGCCCTAGGCGGCAGGGAGGCACCCTCCTCCTGGTTCCGTGCCAGGAGTGCGGTTGATGACAGCAGCGGCAGCAGGCGGAGTGGCAAGAGCAATGGCGGCCGAGCAACGGTGGAGATCCTGGAGGCGGCGATCAGATCGAGTGGAGGCGGAGCCGGGTTGACACAGCGACGAAGGGACGCAGCACGGCTGGAGCCGAAGGGACGCATAGCCGGAAGCTGCGCCCTGAAGCAACTGCGCACCAACGGAAGCCAGCAGAGCCTACCCGGAGATGGTCGCAACATTGCCAGGACCGTCAGGGACAACGAGGCCACCAGAGAAAGGAGAAGGAATAAGATTCGCCGCATGGGTGCTGGTAGGGAACCCTCCCCCCGGAAATTGTGGCCCTAGTTAGGTATCTACTACGCAAGTAGTCCATTGTAAACCGCTCTGAGACCCATTAGGGGTTATGAGCGTTGTGGGGAGGGGAAGGAAAGGAGTTTGTAAACCGCTCTGAGACACCTTTGGGTAGTGAAGGCTGGGGTATAAATCCAATCTCTTCTTCTCTTCTTCTTCTTAAATCCTTGTATGGCCGTCTTCATTTCTGCACGTGAAATGGAATATCCTTTAAAATTCTCGCTTCTTCATCTTTAACTTTCAGGATTTTTCCAGATGTCGCTTTTAAGACTGCGTCTCTAGTAGATCTCTTGGAGAATTTCACAAATATTTCACCAGGCAGCTTATTTTTCTTGATAAAGTCTGGATAGGTTCGATAAACCAAGTCCATATCATTTGGTAGTAAATCCTGCTTAAGCTTTGTCACTGGTGCTAAAGCTTCATTTAATAGTTCTTTTAGATTTTCTCATTTCTGTTCTGGGATACCCTGGAAGCGTAAGACATACATTGATCTCTCCATCTGAAGCTGTAGCAATTGTCCTTTGTCAGAAATTCACTCTTTTTCCACTTCTTCCAGTTTCTGTGTAATATTCTTTGTTTTTTCTTCAACATTCTTGGTGGCTTTATTGGCCTCAGCTGTTCTTTTGTCAATTCCCATTAGTTGCTTTTGAACTCCGTCAAGTTTGTTGTTGATGTTAGACATCTGCTCCAGCAGAGGGCGGAGCGCCATTGCCAGCATACTGGAGAGATCAGTGGCTGCTTCCAGTATCCGGGTAGGAGTTGTCTGGGTAGTTCCTGTGGAAGGTTTCTCTTCCAGTGCCATTTTTCTCCCTCTGTTGGACATTGTTTACACAAGAACAAAGTTTTTTATATTAGAAGGAAAGTTCTTCGATTTGGGTGCGCTTTGGCTTATTTTGTACCTTTCACCTTGTTTAAAGTCTCTCAGGTCAGTATTGCTTTTCCTCATTCTTGGCTCAGCAGCTTAAACGGGGATCACTTGACTCACAGTTTATTATGCTTGTCTTGTAGTAAGAGCATATTCATGGTGGATCGCTTGCTCGCTTCATCCAGCAGCCTGCCCTAGTCACCATGACGGCTTCACGGTGGCAGAACCTCTTGGGGTGAGAGAGGCTCAATTTCTTGGCCGTCGCCTTGGAAGAGGCACACCTCTGCACCCCAGGCAGGGAGCCCCCTACAAGGGCCCCAGGGGGTCATGGAATCATCCGAGACCCCTCCTGTGTGCCTATCCTCAGCACGTCCACATCGGAGCAGATGGGATATGTCCGATCTGTGAGTTGCCAAAATCTGGAAAAAATGGTTTTCTTTTTCTTCTAAAAATTCTTCTAAAATTTCTCTGCATTGTTTCCAGTATCTCCTGATAGCTGCAAATGATTTTCTTTGCTTCTCTCACTACTTGAGTTTGGAAAATTGCCTGTGGACAGAGAGTATTTGTTTGGCTCAATTTTCTTTTGATGCATGGAGAGAAGCCTGTCTGAACATTCTTAACATCTAGCTTTTTAGGTTAACCAGCTATCATTGTATAGCTACTGGTAATAATCATCTTTTTTTAAAAAAACAAAAACAGTTGCCTACATTAAAATACATTAGAAAAATAGGGCAATAAATACCCAAATTACCATTTCTAAGTGAATTAAGAAAAAAAGAAGACTCCAGAAGCAGCTAAAATATCATGTTATGCATCTGTAAACTGGAGTGATATAGAAATAGAAAAGATGAAAAATCTCTGTTTCCTAAGTTAGCATCTATGACAAGTTGACAGCTCTCTTTTGAATTTCACTTCAGGGTTTTCATTTGTCAGTAGTAGCTTTTCCAGTATCTGTAACTTTCACCAAATAGTTGACTTCTGTATGCCCACAGGCAGGGCTATTTTGGGGCAGGAACGCACAGGAACGGAGTTTTGGCTGGCTTCAGAGTTGGCCACGTCCACTGCAGCCAAAACCCCTGTGTTCGTGGCTACAGAGGGAAGGCCTGGAGAGCGACACACACACCCCGCGACTCTGGGGGGCCGGGGGGGCCTGGAAGGATTGGGGAAGCATTTAAATGCCTCCCCATGCCTTCCCTGGCCTGTCCAAGGGCCAGCTTGCCTGGGCTCCCCGCAGCAGTTTAAACTGCCTTCCCTTCCCCTCAAGGGGGGGGCTTGTCCAGGCTCCCTGCAGCCGTGGGGCGCCTGGGCAAGCCAAGGGAAGGCATGGGGTGTGGCCTAATATGCTAATGGGCTGTGATGTCAGGGGCATTGCCTAATATGTGAATAAGTTTCTGCTGTTAAGTGCGGCCTATTATGCTAATGAGTTCCTGCTGGGCTTTTTCTACCAAAAAAGTCCTGCCCACAGATATACTTCAAAATTGCCTTCTGCCAAAGAGAAATTTCCTTTTCGACTGCATAATGTTTCCCAGGCATTTTCTCCCATATGTTACATTAGAACTTCAAAATGGTAGATGACACCTATACAATGAAATATATCAACCGCATCTCAGGCAGGCCCCCAAAGACTTGAAATTCACTTTGAAATGGAGAGCAATTTCAAATTGCCTTACTGTATCCAACAAAGCACACATGACATAACACTTTGTTTGTATAAACAAACTTCTACAGAAGTCCAGACACTTCAGTCTCTTCAAACTTTAACATGCCAAGTCAAGTTGTAGTTGTTAATCAGCTAGACCTTGGTTCTGGAGGACGCAGTAATCGAATAGGTGTCAAAATCCATAGGTCATTTTCACAACAGAGACATAAGTTTCACTTTGTATTTCCTGCATCTGTATAGTGGCATTATATTAACCCACTGTATGATTTTTAAACATTAATAATTTTTGCACTCTTAATATGGCCCCACTTTTGTAGTGAGGAAGAAACCACCTCAATGTGAAAAGAGTCCCATATAAGCACTCCTCTATGGCAAAAATAACTGACATCTGTAATGCACATCTTTAAAGCCACTTCTGTTCACCAGAAGATGGAAATAGTTGTGCAATTGTTCCTTTGTGGTTGCCTTATTTCTAAATTTAAAATAAAATTACAAATTCCAGTCATATTCTCCTCTGATGCTGACTGGAAGTTGGTTGGATCCCAACTGCTCTTCACAAGTGTTACGTTCCTGTTAGTGGCCACAACATTGCCAGGACCATATGCATGCTGTTCCTTAGAAACAACAACAACAAAACTTAAATGCACATCAAGTAAAATGTGGGTTTTAAAAAGTATTCTTTTAAAAGTATTCTTTTAAAAGTATTCTTAAACTGTTGGATGCTGTTCCCCAGAGGTCCCATACCTTCTCTCTACCAGCTGCCTTGCCTATAGTGCCTTTGGCTGTAATAACACTCACTAAATAATCCACTTTCAGTGCACTTTCCAACTGGATTTTTACTGTGTGAACTGGCAAAATCCAGTTGCAAAGTGGACTTAAAGTGGATTATTTAGGGAGTTTGACCACAGTCTTTGTCATTTGCACTAACCTGTAACACAAAGCGATAACAATTCATATTATGTGACACATTTAAATTATATCACCAACACAAACCCAACCTGAAGGCAAAAAATAACAAACACCAAAAAACTGGGGGAGGGGGAAGCCTTCAAGAAAACATCCCCAATATAGGATTAACAAGTGGAGACCCGCAAGAAAGTTGTGGGATAGTCATCCCATTCTTCACACCTTTGCTTCCTCCCCCCTCCCCCCACCTCTCTCACACTCTTCGCTTGCTCGCTTCATCCAGCAGCCTGCCCTAGTCACCATGACGGCTTCACGGTGGCAGAACCTCTTGGGGTGAGAGAGGCTCAATTTCTTGGCCGTCGCCTTGGAAGAGGCACACCTCTGCACCCCAGGCAGGGAGCCCCCTACAAGGGCCCCAGGGGGTCATGGAATAATCCGAGACCCCTCCTGTGTGCCTATCCTCAGCACGTCCACATCGGAGCAGATGGGATATGTCCGATCTGTGAGTTGCCAAAATCTGGAAAAAATGGTTTTCTTTTTCTTCTAAAAATTCTTCTAAAATTTCTCTGCATTGTTTCCAGTATCTCCTGATAGCTGCAAATGATTTTCTTTGCTTCTCTCACTACTTGAGTTTGGAAAATTGCCTGTGGACAGAGAGTATTTGTTTGGCTCAATTTTCTTTTGATGCATGGAGAGAAGCCTGTCTGAACATTCTTAACATCTAGCTTTTTAGGTTAACCAGCTATCATTGTATAGCTACTGGTAATAATCATCTTTTTTTAAAAAAACAAAAACAGTTGCCTACATTAAAATACATTAGAAAAATAGGGCAATAAATACCCAAATTACCATTTCTAAGTGAATTAAGAAAAAAGAAGACTCCAGAAGCAGCTAAAATATCATGTTATGCATCTGTAAACTGGAGTGATATAGAAATAGAAAAGATGAAAAATCTCTGTTTCTTTGAAGCTCTAACTACTGAACCACACCGGCTTTCATAGGGTGGCTGCTGATGAATAGTAGCAAGCAGCCAGTCCTAGTTGAGTCATGCAAATCAGGTGGTATCAAGTCACCCAGAGGGTGCTGCCTAGGAATGCCAGCCTCCAGGTGGGATCTCGGAATCCCCTGGAATTACTGCTCAACTCCAGACAACTTCCCATGGAAATAATGGATGCATTGGAGGGTGGATTCTATGCCATTGTACCTCACTGAGGTCCCTGTCCTCCCCAGGCTCCACCCCCAAACCTCCAGGAGTTTTCCAGCCTGGATCTGGCAACCTTTCTCCCCCCCCCATCCCCTCCTGGTGGCCAAGGGGGACATGGCAACCCTAGAATGCTGCCAGGCCTAGGGTTGCCAACCTCTAACTGGGGCCTGTAGAATGAAATCTAGACAGCGAAGATCTGACTCTGGGGAGAAAATGGCTGCTTTGAAGGATGGACTCTGTGGCATGATACCCAGCTGAGGCCTCTCCCTTCCCCAAACCCAACCCTCCTCCTTAGAGTTCACCACAAAATCTCTAGGAATTCCCCAGCCTGGCACTGGCAACCCTAATCAGGCCTGGCCTCAAGGCTTCCTCCCTCCCTCAAAGGCCAAAAGAGGTCTGGAAAGGGCCCTCCTCCTGCCTTTTACTGAGAGAGCCAGTTAGAAGCTCCCCTCCCCAACGCTCTAATCTCTCACTGTTGATGCCTGAAGTAGATCTCTGCAGAGGCCATTTCAAAGGGTTTTGGGGGGGAATTCAGCCATCCTTGAAGGGTTTTTTTAAAAACTTTTTGGGTTCTTCTTCAGACTCAGGAAGTCTCCTGACTATGTAGGAAAAGCTGTTGGGGGAGAGTGAGCCCTCTGTTGGAGGAAATAAGTATCTGCACAGGAAAAATAAGCTTCGAAATTAGTATAAAGATAGCCAAATGCTCATCTAAAAATAATGGCCTTACATTTCATGAAAAACCAGAGAACTCTGCATCTCCTCAGTGTAACCATACCATTATGCTGGAGTAGCCACCAAAAAACAATGAGTCTGCACTGTGGCCCATCAGACACCTTGCAGAGAGGCCTCAGTCTGGAAGAGGTCCAGGCTGGATCTCAAATGGTGATGAGGCTCACAACCAAAGAGAAGAATGTAAAGGAAGTTAGCCTCAGGCTGCATGGGACTTTAGAGGTCAAAAATGTCCAGAGTTAGACCGTGATGCAAATTAGTAGCCAATAGAGCTATTCCAAAATGGGAGTAATGTATGCCTACTGCCAGGCTCTAGCCAATAGGCAAGCTGCCTTATTCTGCACCAATTGTAGCTTCTGGGTAGACTTCAAGGGCAGACCCATAGAGGGTTTGTTGAAAAAGTCCAGCCTCAAAGTTACAAAAACATGGATGAGCATGGTCCATTCTGCAGAGCTCAGGAAAGGAGAAAATTTCGATACTCAATGCAGCTAATGAAATGCATTCTTTGCAATTATTTTTCCTGCTCTGCTTTGCATGGTGAGTTTGGTGCCAAAGAGAAGTAGCCTGAATACAGGTAACCAAAAGAGGATGTCTGTTTGTTGCAACCTGTGCTAAAAGGAAGGGAAATGTTATTAATGATGCAGAGCAACAATAAATAAAAAGCAGTTTAGCACATTTATTAAAGTCATATATCTTCATTCTGGAGTGTAGGGGCAAAATAAATATCTTTAACATGAAAAACAGAAGTTTAATATTGCTATTTTTACACTCTCATTTACAAATATGACAGCCTTTGGTTACATTTTCACTGACTACCCATTATCAGCAGGATAGCTGGGTTGCTGTGTCTTTAACTTCATTTAATGGTGTTCTGGTTCTTAGCATATTTTTGGATAACAGCACTAGATAATTTAAAAATAAGCTTCTGCTCCACCAACACACACTCAGTGGTATGTCTAAACTTCTTGACAGTAGGCATGTTACATTTCCGCTAAGAAAAAAAAGGGAATCATTTTTAATTAGAGCAGGAAAAGTAGACAATGAAAGAGTGACAGCTCACACCTTTCTCATTTCATATTTTTCATGTCTCAAGAACTTTTTAGAGCACAATCCAAAGCAGAGTTAGTCTTCCAAGTCCACTAAAGTCAATAGACTTTGAAAGGAATAACTCTGTTAAGGACTGCACAGTTAGTACTCAAAAGCCCTCTCATTGTAGAAAAAGAGCTGCCGGAGGTTCTCTTCCGGAGCTCCGTACCTGAGAGCTCCCCCCCGACTAGAGCCCTGGTACTCAAAAGCCCTCTCAGTCCTCCACGCCAATGACATTTTGGGACTGTAGAAGCTCTAATCATCTAATGTATGTATATAAGGCTATGGCTCTGAGTGTGTATTTTGACAATCATTGTTTCTGTTCTCTCTGGTAAAGACAGATGGCAAACCACTGGTACAAGAGTAATCTGCATTATCACTGCACTAAAATTAGACCTGATCTTTCCCAGCAATACATGTGACATTCTCTCCACTGGATCACAACCTTTTGACACATTAGAGCACATGGGTTAGTTGTATTATCACTCCACATGTTTTTGATATATGATCTACTAGGAATAAGGCCCATTGTGGAAATAAATACAATGAGTCCAGAAAGAGGCTCAATGTGCTGTGGGGACTTCAGCAGGGTATAATGACACAGAGTCCACCATTTTTTCCACAGGAACTGATCTCTGCTATCTGAAGAGCAGTTGTAATTTTGAGTGATCTCCACCCCTCACCTGGAGATTGGCAACAATTGTTACTCAGGAGGGAATGGCTGGTTTGGAGGGTGGAGTCTATGGCATTGTACCTGTCTGAGGTCCCACCCCTCCTCAAACCTCACTGTCTCCAGGCTCCACCCCTCAAATCTCCATGAATTTCCCAACCTGGAGTTGACAACCTTATCTCCTTCCCAGCCAAGCATCACCCTGTCATTATCTGCCCCTCTGATGTCAGCTTTCCATCTTCTCCCCCCTCCCTCCTGGAGATCAGTTATAATTCTGAGTTATTTCCACCCCTCTCCTAAAATTGGCAACAGTGGTTCCCCAGGAGGGAATGGCTGGTTCGGAGGGTGAAGTCTATGGCACTGTACCTGTCTGAGGTCCCACCCCTCCTCAAACCTCACCCTCTCCAGGTTCCATCCCTCAAATATCCAGGAATTTCCCACCTGGAGTTGGCAACCATATCTCCTTCCCAGCCAATAATCAACCTACCTTTATTTCCCCCTCACTCTTCAGTTTTCCATTTCCCCCCACAAACACACCTGCAGCCTCTTCCATATTCTGAAGCCCTGACTGCCACAGAGTCCACCATTTTCTCCAGGGGAACTGATCTCTGCCATCTGGAGAGCAGTTGTAATTCTGAATGATCTCCATCCCTCACCTGGAGATTGGCAACAATTGTTTCCCAGGAGGAAAAGTAGTCTTTCTCTGCAATGGGGACCAAAGCAGCTTACTTCAACGTCCATGCCGATGATGCGGCCTCTGCTCAGGCGATGGACCTTGTGTCATCCATGGCAGCGCTAGGACTTTCCCAATATATAATGGCCCCCACTCATCGGGCCAGGCACACGCTCGACCTGATCTTTGTGGCAGGGGTTACAGTGGACCGGATCACTGCTTTGGCAGTGCCATGGTCAGACCACCATGCCCTGAAGGCCCATGTGAATGTTTCACCCCGACCCTGTTTGGGCGGCGAGCGTATTTTGGCTCGCCCGCAGAGCCAAATGGACCCTCAGTGGCTTCAGATAGCATTGTGGGAACCCATGCCCCCTGGAGTCTCATTAGATAAGCCAGTCGAGGACTGGCATGACCAGCTTTCGGTAACCATCGACAAGATCGCTCCCCGACGCCCTCTGCGCCCCTGCTCTAAGCGGGCTCCTTGGTTTACCCAGGAGCTGCGGCTGATGAAACAAGGGCTCAGACAAATAGAGAGACGATGGAGGTGTGCTTGCAAAAAAGCAACAAGAGCATCCTATAGGACATTTATGAGATCCTATGAAATGGCAGTCAAAGCCGCGAAGAGAGAGTTCTACATGGCCACATCTGCTAGCTCACACCCGGCACAATTGTTTAGGACTATTCGGTCATTAACAGAGCTGCCACAGGGCAGACCAAATGGTAGGGAATTGGGTATCGCTGTGAGGCTTTTGCGAGCTATCTTGCAGATAAAGTCCTGTTGCTCCGCCGCGACCTCCCCCCCACAGTTGAGACAGTGGACCAAAAATGGAGTGCCCCTGGAGGCGGGCTTGCGGCAGATCAGCCAATTTTTACTGGTGGGGCAGCCGGCGTTTCCAGTGGTGGACTCATAGAAGATCACCCAGCAAGAGGAGCAGCGAGTTCTTCTGACCCCCTGACAGTTGTAGACCCAACTACCAGGACTGAACCAGAGCACAATAGACCTAGCTGCCGTGGATGATTGGCTTGGATGCATGAGTAGATGAATGGAAGGAGTTAGGAATATTCTGCTTTTAAGTGATGACTGTGATTGAACAGATGTATGAGTGCCAGGTGGATTTTTAATATTAATGAAGGGTGATTTAGGCTGCTGGCATGGTTAAGGAAATTGTTAATGAGATTTTGTAGAGCAGACTGTGGAGTTGTAGCTGTATAGCAGTCTGGGGTAGCTGGGCTGTAGTAATAGCATCAGAACAAATTTCCAGCTTGTTGCCGGTGGTCTGGAGCTATGGCATAGACCGGCCGATGCAGCAATGCCAGAACAACAGATTCCAGTGCTCTTTGGGAGGGGAAAGAATAGCGGTGGGTCCAGGCAGAGTGACAAAGGAAGGATGCTGACAAATAAAAGGTCTCAGTGTCCTTCCAGCCTGTGACCCATCGCAAAGGATGCTGGCAGTGGGACGAGGGTTAGTAAAACCCCTCTGTCATTGGTGTTGTGCAACGCCAGGTCTATTAACAACATGACAACAGTCCTTCGGGACTTTGTCATAGAACAACAGGCAGACCTGGCGTGCGTGACCGAGACCTGGGTGCGGGAGGGGGAGATGGTAGCTCTTTCCCAGCTTGCCCTACCGGGGTTCTCAGTCCTACACCAATCATGGACTAAGGGATGGGGGGGAGTGGCAATATTTGAGCGGGAGGCTTACTCCTTCAGGGCGCTACCTATGCTGAAGATTGCGGGCTTAGAGTGTGTTGGTCTGGTCCTGGAGGCCGAGGAGAGTTTGGCAATCTGGCTGGTGTACCATCCGCCAGTAGCCTGCCGTCCCTGCTGGAGCACCCTAGGCTTTTAGTCTTGGGTGACTTCAACGTCCATGCTGACGACGCGACCTCTAGCCAGGCTACGGATTAGTGATGTCCATGGCATTGCTGGGACTCTCCCAATGTGTATTGGCCCCTACGCATCAGGCAGGGAACACGCTCGATTTAATCTTCACGATGGGGATGACAGTGGACCGGATCACTGCAAAAGCAGTGCCATGGTTGGACCACTATGCCCTGAAGGCCCGTGTGAATGTCCCACCCTGACCCTGTATAGGCAGCGAGCGGATTTTAGCTCGCTCGCGGAGCCAAATGGACCCAGTGTGGCTTCAACTGGCCCTGCAGGATCTGATGCCCCCTGGCGGTTCATTGGATGAGCTTGTGGATGATTGGCATAGTTGACTTTCCATGGCCATTGAAGTGATCGCTCCCTGGTGCCCTCTGTGCCCTTGCTCTAGGCTGGCACCCTGGTATACCCAGGGGTTGTGGCTGATGAAGCAAGAGCTAAGACAGTTAGAGAGACGGTGGCGCCAAGCCCGCAACGAAGCGACAAGAGCATCCTCTAGGACGTTTATGAGATCCTATGAGATGGCAGTCAAGGCTGTGAAGAGGAAGTTCTACGCAGCCAGGGTTGCATCCGCAAGCTCTCGCCCAGCCCAATTATTTAGAACAATTCGATCTCTGGCGGCTCTGCCACAGGGCAGACATAATAATAGGGAATTGGACATTGGGTGTGAGGCTTTTGCAAGCTATTTTGTGGATAAAGTCTTGTCGCTCCGCCGCGACCTCCCCGCTACAGTTGAAACAGTTAGCAAACTCGAGGCCCCTTGCACGTCTTTGACTCCAGGTTTAGAATGTTTCGACCAGCTCAGCCTGGAGGAAGTCAACAGGTTGCTCGTATCTGTGCGCCCAACCACGTGCGGCCTTGACCTGTGCCCCTCCTGACTCATTAAAGCACGTCATGAGGGGTTTCGAGGTGCCTTGAGGGAGATTGTTAACAAGTCCCTCTTGGAGGGCCTGTTCCCCGAGGCAGTCAAGGAAGCGATGGTCCACCCTCTCCTGAAAAAACCAACCTTGGACCCGGCTGAATTGGCCAACTATCGGCCGGTGTCCAATTTGCCCTATTTGGGCAAACTGATTGAGAGGGCAGTGGCGACTCAGCTACAGAGCTTCCTGGATGACGCTTCTGTCCTGGATCCATTCCAGTCAGGTTTTCGCCCGGGGCATGGGACGGAGACTGTGCTGGTTGCCCTTACTGATGACCTCCGTAGGAATCTGGATTGAGGCGGTGTGGTGGCGCTGTTGTTGTTAGATCTGTCAGCTGCATTTCATATGGTCAACCACCAGCTGCTGTCTCACCGAATTGCTGACGAGGGGATTAAGGGGCTCGCCTTCCAATGGCTTGCCTCGTTTCTCCAAGGTCAGGGACAGAGGGTTGTGCTAGGGGAACAGCAGTCCCAGAGGCTCCCGCTTGAATGTGGGGTGCCTCAGGGGGTGGTGCTTTCCCTGATGCTGTTTAACATTTATATGTGCCCCGTCGCCCAGATTGTCCGGAGGTATGGGCTGGGGTGTCATCAATATGCAGATGACACCCAGCTCTATTTGATGTTGGGCAGCCAGTCAGACTCCGACCCAGAAGATTTGCACCAGGCGTTACAAGCTGTGGCTGGGTGGCTCAGACTGAGCAGGCTGAAATTAAACCCGGCGAAGACAGAGGTCCTGTGCTTGAGTCGGACCGGACCGGGGTTAGGGCTCCTGCTCCCAACCTTCGATGGGGCACCTTTGGTGCCAGCTTCAGAGGTTAGGAGCTTGGGAGCTTGGGAGTGCTCCTGGACCCCACCTTAACGATGGAGGCCCAGGTGGCAGCCACTGCCAGATCGGCCTTCTTCGGCAGGTGAGGCAGTTGGTTCCTTTCCTCGACTGCAACGACCTAGCTACAGTGATCCATGTGACAGTCACCTCGAGGCTAGACTACTGCAACACTCTCTACATGGGGCTGACTCTGTCACAAATCAGGAAGCTGCAGCTGGTGCAGAATGCTGCGGCTAGGTTGTTGATGGGCGCCCCTAGGTGGGAGCACACCCGACCTATGCTGAAAGCGCTGCACTGGCTTCCTATAGCGTACTGGATTCGCTTCAATGTGCTGGTGCTTATTTTTAAAGCTTTACATGGCTTGGGTCCGACATACCTGAAGGACCGCATTTACCCACATATTCCCCAAAGAGCACTTCGGTCGGGGTCACAACACGGGCTGGTGACCCCGGGCCCCAAAGTGGCCAGGCTTGCAGCAACAAGGGCCAGGTCCTTTTCAGTGGCAGCTTCTATCTGGTGGAATGAGCTCCCAGAAGAGATCAGGCCCCTGCGGGACATTTTGCAGTTCTGCAGGGCCTATAAGACAGAGCTCTTCTGCCAGGCATATGAGTAGGAGCCGCCACTGCCACTACCACCACCGTTTCTCCAGAAAGTGTTACCACTGGAAGACCATGAAACACTCAACTGTGGCCCTAGTCTTCTCCTCTGCTATGCAAAATGTGGGAGTTTTTTCTTCTCTTCCATGCATCCTGATGGTATTGATCTTTTAACTGTTTTTATCCATTTTATAAATATATGCACTTTGTGCTCTTGTAAGACGCCCTGAGCGTGTTCGTGGGAGGGACGGGGTATAAATGCAATGGGGGAAAAAAGGCACAGTGGCTGAAGGGGGAGTGGGCGGGGAAGAAGAGCAGACCCTAGGTGGGAGCACACCCGACCTATGATGAAAGCGCTGCACTGGCTTCCTATAGCGTACCGGATTCGGCACACAGCACACAGCCATTGGCACACCGTCAGAGTGACAGGTCAGGGAGCCAAAGGCTGTGGGAGCGTGTGGAATGTTTAGAAAAGAGTCACACGAAAAGAGGATTATATATAAGGAGAGATAATGGAAGAGGGCAGCTTCCCCAGAGAAATGATTCTCCATTTAGCTGTCCTTGCTGCTGCAAATGTAAAGGCAACTGCCATGGTAATGGAGTATCCACACAGAAGTGTTCCCCACATATTCCTGGCTGCCATTTCCCTCCCGCTACCAAAGGCCTTTTAGGGCATTTTTTAAATATGTAATTGGCATATCACTAACATTGAGCTGAACCCCATGTTGCATGGGCACAAGGATTGTGGATCTTCCCTATCTTCCCCCCCTCCCCTAGAGTCCTTTCTGATCCTAGAAGTATTTGTTGCTGGGATTAAGGGACTTGCCAGTACTAACAGCTGTGCTGATCAGGCAGGTCTTTCTCTTCCATGAATGGAGCTCCATTCTTGGGAGAAGCAGAAAGGGTGAACTTGTTCCCTTTCCCCTCCCTACTATAGGCATCCAACTGGGGCAGCTATTAGTACAACCTTGGTGAAAACAACCCTGTTCAGAAAGGATTCTAGGAGGGGAGAGGAAGTTGGGGAAGACCCTGGAAAATCAGCTCTTTTTTTCACTAGGAGTTCACAGAATCCAAGCCATTATAATAGTCTTGCAACAATTTAGTCATTCCCAGCTTTCCTGGCGGGAGCTGGTCCATGGGGTCGCGAAGAGTCGGACTTGACTGTGCGACTGAACAACAAAGCTTTCCCTAAAAAAAATAAAAGTAAGCTTTTTCATTGCAGAGTTATCACATGAATTTTTCACTGTTTTAATGAACGCTGGAAACTAGTACAGTGTTTCAATAGATCATTATAATGTTATAATGCTACAGTGATCTAGCCATTTCTGATTTTCTTCAAAGATATGGGGAAATGCCCTCAAGGAAAATTGTGTTGATGTAGTCAGGACATGTGAACTCTTCCCGTCTGCATGGCATCTTAAAGGTACTGGCCTCACTGCTGGATCTCCCAAGCACCAAGAACACAGTACATCACTTGCCCCAGACTGAGAGTTCCTATATATACTTTGTGGCTAATAGCCACCGATGGACCTCTGCTCCATATGCTTATCTAATTCCATTTTGAAGCTGTCCATGCTTGTAGCCGCCACCACTTACTGTGGCAGTGAATTCCATGTGTTATCACTCTTTGGGTGAAGAAGTACTTCCTTTTTATCCATTCTAACCCGACCGCTCAGCAATTTCATTGAGTGCCCACGAGTTCTTGTATTGTGAGAAAGGGAGAAAAGTACCTCTTTCTCTACCTGCTCTATCCCATGAAAGAAAGACATTCTTGAAAGAAGAAAGACATAAGGAGA
>NW_015163165.1:207037-220774 GCF_001447785.1 Gekko japonicus
GAACCCTTTTTAAAGATGGATGGGAGTGGCATTAGCTACCTTCCAGTCCTCAGGAATGGAGGCAGATTGGTGTCCGTATTTTTGTCAGGAGATCCACAAGTTCACATTTGAGTTCTTTCAGAAATCTTTGTCGCCTCAATCTGATTCAGGTCTTTCAACATCCTTCCTGAAATCAGTGGTTCTGGAGTGGGCAAGCACTTCTCATCTTCCACAGGGAAGACAGAGGGAAAAATTCATTCAGCTTCTTGGCCATTTCCTTATCATCCTTCAGTATTCCTTTTATCCCTTGGCCATCCAAGGCCCCCACTGCCTCCCTGGCTGGTTTCCTGCTTCTAATGTATTTGAGGAAAGTTTTATTGTTGGTCTTTACGTTTTTCGCTATATGCTCCTCATATTCCCTTTTTTCCCATAAAGAGGCCATGACAACAAGCACTGGTCCTTTCCAAAGGACCAAGCTGATTGGAATTTAAGCAAAAATACTGAAAGAAAATCATGGTTGCAATCACACACACTAAATAATCTACTTACAATCCACTTTCAATGCACTTTCTAACTGGATTTTGCCAGTTCACACAGTAAAATCCAGTTTGAAAGTGGATTGAAAGTGGATTATTTAGTGTGTGATCGCAGCCCATGTTTTCACCCCAAGACAATGCTGGCATAATTAAGTAAATGTTGTCCCTTTGTCACAAAATCAACACAGTGGCAAAATCCTGGCCCCACTGGTGGACCTCCTGATGGCACTGGTATTTCTAGCCACTGTGTGATACAGAGTGTTGGACTGGATGGGTCTTTGGCCTGATCCAACATTGGCATCTCTTATTTTCTTATGTTCTTATGTTCTAACCCCAATCTTTGTGATACTGCACTACCGCTGAGCTATTATTTCTTACAACTGCATGTGAGGAAATGCATTATTTTTATGGCCCAGTTCTATCACTGCAGGTTGGTACATTATTGGTAATGGCATCAATAGAATATTAATGAGCATACAAAATGAGCCTTTGAACACTGGAGGAATATTTCAGGCTGCTGAAAAATAGCACTCTGCTGCACCACGCCTAAGTTGCCACAACAACTGATGCTCTTGCTGCCTCTGGGCATGATGATTACACTTAGGCCACCTTCAAAATCTGCTCAGACACTGCAGCAATTTCAGAGAGTATCTGACTGTTTTCCAAGCAAATGGAGAGCTGGCTGGCAGGAACAAATAACACCCATCTTGATCTCAGCACTGCTTGCAATCAATTATCTAATGGTTAAAATGAAGGTGCCAGCAACAAAGGCCTCTATGATTGAGCACTCAGTTATTTCACATACCTGAAATCTTCCTCAAGGAAGATGAGGCAGATTGCTTGGTAGAATGAGACTCTGTCCTTTTATATCAGGCAATAGCTTGGATCCGCAGAAGCCCAGTAGAGGTGTTCATGGATGCATTAGACTATCTGATTGTCAAATGAAAAATTCAAGCATAAAACTAGTTCTCCAGGGTTGCCTAAACTGAGGGCAGTTAACACATATTGCACAACAAGCCCAGGCTTGCTACTGTAAAAACATTGAACAGAAGAGACATACACAGAAATTTTGTTTGGGTCAAGTTGTTCTTTATTATTCCTCTTTGCATTTTTTAAAATATTTTTTTTCATTTTCATTGACTTCAGTTAGAGACAAATTTCCACCTATAGCTTTTATGTTCTGCACTCCATTGTAATGAAAATCTCAGAGACTGTACTCCTTGCCCAAAGGATTCTCCTACCCAAATTTCAGGCAGATTGAGAAAAGTGCAACAAATAGACAATTAGCAGTAAACTACAGCCTTCTAAGGACTGCCAATTCCCATATGGACCTACCTGACCTCTCTGGTCATCTTCAAATGACCTGCTTTGTGTGCTCTCACCATCTGAAGCTAGACAGGTGGGACGTTCTCAGATGTGGCATCGAAACTTTGGAACTCCCTCCCCATGGAGATTCATCCACCTCCCTCTATAGTTGTCTTTCAAAAACATCTGAAGACTTTTTTTCTTTTGTTTGGCCTGCCGTCACTAACACTTATTAGCCTTCCTCCGTGTTTTTATGTGTTTGTATTTTAGTATTTTTGATTTTCATTCCCTTGGGGACCCTGAATGGGGCAGAAAACAGTTCTTCTCATTCCCAGTTCTGAAAGAATACCATGACTGATGCAAGCAAAAGCCACTAAAAGGTCCCAGATAGTCAGTAGGCTCATACTCTCCCTATCCATCTCCCACAGCAAGTCATCCACCAGGGCAGCCAAGCCTGTTTCATTCCAATAACAAGACCTGAAGCTAGATTAGAAAGCACCCAGATTGCTCACTTCATCCAGGAAATCTTGGGGCTGTCCATCTAATGTGCTCTATACCATATTCTCACAGATTTGGCAGATTTCTGTATTCAGTACTTGTCATTTCCCCACCCTTTTAAATTGGCCTAGCTCTGGAGTAATGCATGACATTAGACTCCTGTTTGAGGGAGGGAGAGGATTCTTGGGAGGTGACCCTGTCTATTGCCTAGTAACCCAGATTCCCATCAGTGCCTCGGCAGAGTCCCTGGTTATAGTGTCAGAAACCCCCAGGGTGTTCTGGAATCTTATGGCATCCGTCTGACTCCAAGGGTGGACCATCCTAATCAGTCTGCTGGCTACCACTACTGGGAGGGAGGAGCCAAGACTAACCAAGCCTTTAGCAGAAAATGATCTTACCAGTCCATAAGAAATCCGCTTAGTGCAAAAATTAAATCCACTGTGTGTCATTTTTTTTGTGTATAGGACAAAACTGACTCGCAACAAACCCCCAATAGCCATCAAAGTCATAAAGTCATGGCAAGAATATGGAAATCCTCTAAGTCTGTCATTCTGGCAGTTTCTAGAACACAGCCAGAAAATACCTCTGCCAGCTCAGAGAACTACTAGAGAACTGAATTATACCAGCAGAATACACCCTTCTGTTCCTGAAACCCAGTACATGCTACACAAATCACCAATTTGTGCTGGGAATCTACTGGAAGAGATTCCTGGAAGATAATGGCATTCCCTCCCATTTCCCAGTCTGGGGTTTGTGGAAGACCACATACCCATCCAGGATAACTTTGGAAAGGATCATATAATTGAAATAATTCAAGCAAACATGCTAGGTGAATCCTATCCTCTGCTATTACATCATACAACAAGGAGATATTTTTTATAGGTCTGGCATTACACAGCATCAAGAGGAAAGCATTCCCAGAGGGTCCTCCCACCTGCATCCCTGAGGATGGGACAGAGATTAGAACAGCAAGCATGACCATATCTAGCTGCTCATCCCTTAAGCCTACCGGTCTTGTACTGCTATACCTCCCTAACTCCCAACACTCATATATTACCCTCCCCCATCTGGGGTAACCCACTTCACTCCCACCAGCAAAAATAAGCACCCCACAATCAGCAGTCTAAAGGATTATAGACCAGTTGCACTCACTCCAATTGTGATGAAGTGTTTTGAGAAATTGGTACGTAGTCACATCGTCTCATGTATTCCATCTACACTCCCTCCCCCATCTGGGGTAACCCACTTCATTCCCACCAGCAAAAATAAGCACCCCACTATGTTTAAAGCCGAAAACAAACATCCTATCCCTCCCACTCATTCTTCAAAATCTCCATACAATATTAAATAAAGGGAGGATCTAAACTAAATCGTACAGCATAAGAGATGTAAGAAAATCCAAAAGGAACGCATAGCCCAGCCAGAGGAAACTGAGAGATTGGCTGTGTGGAGGTCACCTTATGGTGAAAAAACTTCTATTAGTATTTTAGATTCTAGCTTGATTTATATTTCTCATCCTGATTTGTGCTTGATAAAACCATCTTCTCCTGTTTGTGCTCATGCCTTACTCTCTATGCAGCTCATTTACTTTTCTATCACAGTTCTGGAGGAAGCCCATTAACAAAGACATGTGTCACTACTTCCATCCCACCTTATCTGAAAAAGACAATCCTTTAACTTCATGCAAAAGGTCAGCCATTAAAAACATGTCAGTTCTAGGACACTTGTATTTGCTTTCAGATACAGTTAACACTTTCTTTTTCACATTTGCAGTGTTTACTTCACTGTCTCCTGAGCACGCTGTTTGAGCATGAGTACAATTCAGGAAGCAATGTCAGCTATTATTCCCCTAGGCAGGAAGGTAGTCAGCTACATATTATGAAAGGGCTGTTGCCTCTCCATCATTATAGTTGGTAACACACTTGAACTGTGCTGGAAGTTCTCTGTATTGGCCATGGCAAAATCAACACAATGCTGACTTACTCTGAAATGTGACAGTGTGATTTGGGGGGTTTTTTCCTCTCCTGCTAGCAGATGCCTTTATTTGGGAGGGGAAAGATAGGAGGAAAGACATCACTGAATTGATCACAGATACCTCAATATTGGAATATGTTGTCTGATTATTTTTTTAACAAATTGTTCCTCTTTTCTATCAGTGCATTCCCATAACATTTCCCGTATTTGCAGCTATTAAAGGCACAGAGATTTGATCTGGAAATTGTGGCAATTAACTTCTCTGTAACATCCAGACAGGCTGAAAAATAAAAACTGAACTTACTCAAAGACTAGTAACTGGGGTTATTTTTATACCACAACTGAAATCTGCTTTTTTAATGTTTATATTGCTGTATTTTGTCCCAGAGGAGCTCCGGTGGCTCAAGTGGTTAAGACGCTGAACTGCAGGCTGTGGAAGGTCAGGAGTTCAGCAGTTCGAGACCCGGGTGCCGCATGACAGAGTGAGCTCCCGTCTCTAGTTCCAGCTCCTGCCAACCTAGCAGTTCGAAAGCAAGAAATTGCAAGTAGATAAATAGGTACCACTTCGGTGGGAAGGTAACATCGTTCCGTGCGCCTTGGTGTTTAGTCATGCCAGCCACATGACCACGGAAACGTCTTCGGTCAGCGCTGGCTCTTCGGCTTGGAAATGGAGATGAGCACTGCAACCCTAGAGTCAGATTCGACTGGCTTTCGAGCAAGGGAACCTTTACCTTTACCTTTTTAATTTGTCCCAGACAACCCTAAAAATTGGAGATATTTGTCTTTTGAATATTTTTGGCTAGAGATTTTAAAGCCATGTCAGAGAAGTATACTTTTCAGAGTTCTTTCTGAGGAACCAAATACAAACTCATTTAGAGAACCTCTGACAGACCAAGAGTGCGATCACATGCACAATTAGCCGCACCATAGGCACGAATGCCAAGCAGATTTAAGGGGCGCGATCAGACACAAACATCTGCCCAGTGTCCCGCACGCGTCGGCAACTTGTTTTGCTCTGCTGCAGAAGTGGAGTAAAAAGACACTGGGGAAAGTCCAGTAGCAAACGGGTTGCTATGGGCCACAGATGGACTTTCCCCTATGTGATCGCTCCAGCATGCTCTCATGGCATCGGGATGGTCTGATCAGGCCATCCCGACTCCGTGCCATTGGGTTTTTCCCCCTTCTCAGTATGTGCATCATCGTATACTGCCGTAGGAAGCCCTCAGTTTGGAGATGCAATTCATTGATCCTCCGATTAAGCGAATCGAAAACAAATGGCAAAAAAAAGACTCACCCATGATTGTGTCTGATCACACAGTGGCGGGCTATGCTCACAGCTTCAAAGAACTGTGTGATCACGCAACTGCGGGTCAATTTCCTCTGGGGTAAATAGCCTCGCTTCCCCCGTGCATTATCTCGTGCGTGTGACCACGACCCAAAAGAACCTCCTGAATGTTACAAAAAAGTGCTAAGAGTCTTTAATGGCTCACTGGGAACAAATGGCCTGTGGATATGTACCCGTGACTGCTGCTGTGCTGTTAGGACTAGGATCCCATTTCTGCTGCAAGCACACTGACGTCCAGTTCCATTAGCAACTCTGGCCATATATAGTGATTCATTGGATCAGACTACTAGAAGATCTTATCTACTAGAGACTTTAATCAGCCAACCAATTAAGCATACTTTTAGTAGTTCAGTGCTTGTGCTAGCCCACAGCATTAGGGCAGCAACAGATTCTATGGCCTTCATCAGAAGGGTGATGGTGAGAAATATTTTTCATCAAACTGTCTTGCAACCCAGAACAAAAGGATGATAAATGCCCAAAATATTATTTTCAGCTTGCATATTTGATAAACAGCCAAAATATTATTTTCAGAATGCGTAGAAATGTATTTTAGAAATGTTTTGATATCAGGGACTCAACTGTGAGATTTTGCATTAGGCCAGGACCCACCATATTGGCCACGCAGTTTGAAGTATAATACCCTTCTTTGGCTTCTTTTGCTATATGATGCCTGCTGTCCTGTGGCAAGCCAGCTGTATTTTGTAAAACATCTTCATAATCTTGCTCTTTCCTTTCGCTTTTGCAATTTGCTTTTAAGTCTTGATCCAACAGTAGTAAAGTGGTTAGACCATTTAAAAAAATCATCTAAAGCAAAATCTTGAAGTAATTTCTCCTTTTTTTTGCTCCCCCCGGAGGGGATTTGTTATTGCATTGTTTAATAAACTACAAACTACAATGAAAAAATAGGAAGGGGGAACTACGTCTAGGGAGAAAGGAAAGAAAAACTAATAACTAAAACCCCAAGAATAGGAGATCCTAACAACATCTTATATAAGTGTTAATCTTAAATTGCTGGTGTTACTTTGAACATAGTCGGTTATGCTAAATTATTTATCTTTTTATCCATTAATTTAACTGTTTAAAGAGAAACCCAAGAGCATCAACCATAATAAAAACAGAATTTTAAGGCACAATTCAGAGTCCTTCAGCCTTCCCTTTGTTTTATATTTTCTAATCCTCAATTGATATGCATGTTTGGGTGCAGCCGCTCCCTTATCAGAAACAGAGTCCTCTTTGGAAGACCCCGAGTCCAATTAGTCACTGGATTTGCTGTCATCTTCTTCCTTAGTGTCCTCGGCTTTCTCTCCCAGCTGTACTCTCAGGAACTCACGTGCTTTAAAGACAGAGTCAATCTTTTCTTTTTTATCATGTAGTTTAAAACTGATGACTTCTGGAATTTGACATCTGTAGGCAATGCTATCTGCTTGTAGAAAAAGGATTAAGTCTTTGTATTACTTCCTCTTTTGCCTTATTTCAAATGGAATGTCTTTTAGAATCCTGATAATGTTGTCCCCGATTTTCAAGGGTGTTCCTGTAGTTGCTTTCAGGATTAAATCCCTCACATGTCTCTTCGAGAATCTGACTACTATCTCCCCAGGCAGATTATTCTTCTTGATGTACACGGAATAGGCTCTGTAGACCACATCCATTTTGTTAACAAGATATTCCGCTTTTAAATCCGTAACTGGGGCTAAGGCTTCACTCAAGATTTGCTTTAGATTCTCGTCTTTTAATGGGCAATAGAAGAAGTTGCCCCAGGCCCCTACTGGGGGGCACCCACTTGCAAGTAGCTGTTTGTGCCTGACCCATTAAGGGCTCTGGTGGCCAGTTTAGTGACAGTGGCCACTTGCATCTACCCCAACTAGACTCGAGCAGCCAAATTTTGGATACCTTTCTTGGATCCCAATGGCACAGGGTAGGCCTAGGGGGCAGCAGAGGAGGGGTAGCAGTGATCCCGGGTTGTTGCCCAAGGCCCCAGAATAGCTAAGATAGCCCGTCAGGAGGACCACGGGGTTTCTAGACCTCTTCACACACTGAATGACAATCAGGCCTTCTAATGGACCTTGAGGCTGCCTGGAATCCAGCATCCTTCTAGGCATCCTGCTTTCCCCACAGAACAATGCAGAAACCTCGGAGACCTCTAAGTCTAGAGTAAGTCTTTGAGTAAGTGAAGAAACCATCAGGCGTGTTACGAGATCTAGAGGCCAATCTCTAATTAATCTTGAGAAAATCAGATTTATTTTGAATTGTCCAGTAGTAATTTGGTTTCCTCAGATTTATCACAAAATGGACTGGACATCACTACATTTTGTGTGTCCTGAAGCTGATACAGAACTTCACCCAAAACAAATTACAGGTCAATTTGGAGGTTCCTGTTTGGTCAAAACATCAGTGGTATTTGAAGGGAAGGCTACAGAGTTTTATTTTATGTATTTATTTACCTTCTTTATAGTCTGACTTTCTTACTGAGACTCAAGGTAGATTACACAGTGCAAAACAACGACGTCAAATAACGTGACACATCCAGTGAAAGTGCAACAGGACAAGGATCACAAAACTTAGAAGCAATGCAAAAAAGAGTAAACGTGACATGATAAACAGTGCAATAAATGAAATTAAGAAAGTAGAAAACAATGCAGAAAGAACAAGATAATACATACAATAAAGAGTGGAATTAGACTACAATCCCATTCCTTATTTTGATAAGACTACCCACATTTCTTAGTAGTGTTTTGCACATCCCAATTGTAAATGTGTCTTGCTGGCAAAACAGCCTTCAAAAATAAAATTTTAAAAAAACAACATAGATGGCATCTGAATAAAATGTACTGTGAAGGAAGAAATCTCTGCTTGAATGAGACTTACCCTGGGAATAACTAGAAAATATCACTGTTTAAAGGTTGACATTTGATTTTCATCCAGTGGAGCAGCATTGTTGTTCTAATAGAGTTGTTCACTTCCTTCTACACTCTCTGTTTGGTGTCTCATTAGTGCACTAACAGTTTGACTATCAGAAATATCTTCTTGGCAGGTAAATGTATCACAGATGAGAGTAGATATAAATATAACTATCTCTGGCTGTGCTTATTAACAGTGAAAAACAAACCGGGAAGTGACAGGGTAGGGAGAATTTCCTGTCATATGGACTCTAGTGATAAAGAATTGCATAAGATTGGTAGTCCTCAGCATATGAATTACAGGTAGAATACACAAAAAGGTTTTAAAGGCTATATACATAAACATCATTGTAGACCTTGATTGGGTGGAAAGGTGACATAAAATGTTTTAAATAAATAAACAGAGCCACACAACCCCCTACAGTCCTAAGAACATTTTCCTGGGAGTAAGCCCCAATGGATAGGCCAGAATTCTGAGTAGGCTTGGTCTCTCAGTAACATAAAAGAAATCCAGCTTTCTTGGGAGGGGAACATTGAAATGAAACTGCAAAGTAGAAAATGTTCAACAGTTCAATTTACTGTAATTAGCCATTGGCCATTACAAGGTTACAAAACTTTCAGCAATAAAAATACAGATTATGAACAAGGTATAGGCTAATATCAAAATATACAAAAGTACCAAAAGTCAATAACAAAATGTGACTAATTTTATACAGTAACCTAGATAATCCCCCTTCCCGTTGCCACCTTGGAATGTATATTCTTTGCAGCAAGGGCAAATAATGAAAATTTATAAGAAACATATACATCAATGTCAGATAACAAAAATGAGATTTGATCCTCAACTGGGTATACACTAAGACCAGCTAAAATACCTGCTAAAAATCTAACCCTCGGACTGGAGTATAGTGGGCAAAACAGGATATAATTAGGGAAGTCCTCGAGTATGTGGGTGCCACAAATACATAGTTGATATGCCAATGGAGTTTGATTAAAGCGGCCCTCCAAAATTGCTGCTAGCATTGATTGAAACCGTAGGGAAGTAAAGGGTGCTCTAAGTATGTATTTGGAGATGTTGACTAGATATGGAGTTCTAGTATGGTCCGATTTAATTAATGTGTACCATGGTGCTGCTTTTGATTTTAATATCAAAGAGAAGTCTAGCCAGGCATCAAAGTCATAAATCCAATTTCTAAATTGAGATTAATCAATTGATATTCCCAAAAGATCATCGGGGATGGAGTATCTTGAACGAATGTTGCTAAGAAAATCATGACATTAGAAACAGGAAACCAGCCAGGGAGGCAGTGGGGCCCTTGGATGACCAAGGGGTAAAAGGAGTATTGAAGGATGATAGGGAAATGGCTGAGAAGCTAAATGCATTTTTGCCTCTGTCTTCACTGTGGAAGATGAGAAGTGCTTGCCCACTCCAGAACCACTGATTTCAGGAGGGATGTTGAAAGACCTGAGTCAGATTGAGGTGACGAGAGAGGAGGTCCTAAAACTGATAGACAACTTAAAAACTGATAAATCACCAGGCCCAGATGGCATACATCCGAGAGTTCTGAAAGAACTCAAATGTGAACTTGTGGATCTCCTGACAAAGATATGTAATCTTTCCTTAAAAATCTGCCTCCATTCCTGAGGATTGGAAGGTAGCTAATGTTACTCCCATCTTTAAAAAGGCTTCCAGAGGAGATCCGGGAAATTACAGGCCAGTCAGTCTGACGTCGATACCGGGTAAATTGGTGGAAACCATTATTAAGGAAAGAACTAGTAGGCACATAGATGAACAAAACCTATTGAGGCAGACTCAGCACAGTTTCTGTAAGGGAATATCTTGTCTCACTAACCTGTTAGTGTTCTTTGAGGGGGTGAACAAACATGTGGACAGGGGGGATCCAATAGATATTATTTACCTTGACTTCCAGAAAGCTTTTGATAAAGTTCCTCATCAAAGGCTCCTAAGTAAGCTCAAAAATCATGGGATAGAAGGACAAGTCCTTTTATGGATCAAAAACTGGCTAATTAATAGAAAACAGAGAGTGAGTATAAATGGGCAATTTTCTCAGTGGAGGGTGGTAAGCAGTGGGGTACCGCAGGGATCAGTACTTGGTCCACTGCTTTTTAACTTGTTCATTAATGATTTGGAGATGGGAGTAAGCAGTGAAGTGGCTAAATTTGCGGATGATACAAAGTTGTTCAGGGTGGTGAAAACCAGTGAGGATTGTGAGGCACTCCAAGGGGATCTGTCAAGGATGGGCGAGTGGGCGTCAACATGGCAAATGGGGTTCAATGTGGCCAAGTGCAAGGTGATGCACATTGGAGCCAAAAATCCTAAATATAAATACACATTGATGGGGTCTGAACTGGCAGAGACTGAGCAAGAGAGAGATCTTGGAGTTGTAGTGGATAACTCACTGAAAATGTCGAGACAGTGTGTGACTGCAATAAAGAAGGCCAATGCTATGCTGGGGATTATTAGGAAGGGTATTGAAAACAGATCAGCCAATATAATAATGCCCCTATATAAATCAATGGTGAGACCTCATTTGGAATACTGTGTGCAGTTCTGGGCACCACACCTTAAAAAGGATATTATAGCTTTGGAAAAAGTGCAGAAAAGGGCAACTCGAATGATAAAAGGGTTGGAACACTTTCCCTATGAGGAAAGGTTAAAGCGCTTAGGGCTCTTTAGCTTGGAGAAAAGACGACTGAGGGGTGACATGATCGAGGTTTATAAGATTATGCATGGGAAAGAGCAGGTAAAGAAAGAGGTACTTTTCTCCCTTTCTCACAATACAAGAACTCGTGGGCACTCCATGAAACTGCAGAGCGGTCGGGTTAGAACGGATAAAAGGAAGTACTTCTTCACCCAAAGAGTGATTAACACATGGAATTCACTGCCACAGGAAGTGGTGGGTGCTACAAGCATGGACGGCTTCAAAAGGGAATTAGATAAGCATATGGAGCAGAGGTCCATCAGTGGCTATTAGCCACAAGGTATAGATAGGGACTCTGGGGCAAGTGATGCTCTGTCTTCTTGGTGCTTGGGGGGGGGTCAACAGTGGGAGGGCTTCTAATGTCCTGGCCCCACTGGTGGACCTCCTGATGGCACTGGTATTTCTGGCCACTGTGTGACACAGAGTGTTGGACAGGATGGGGCTTTGGCCTGATCCAACATTGGCGTCTCTTATGTTCTTATGTTCTTATGACGCTGCGAATCTTTGGCTAACAGCAGGTTAAAGGACTGGTGACTGAGGGAGTTAGTTTGTGAGTTTTCCATTATTTTCCAGTATTTAATATTTATAAGGTGTGCCTGAGCCTTAAGAGAAGGGATACTAGTTTCAGCTCTCATCAGACCAGCTGGAGACCCCTTAGGGAGAGCTAAAATGCACCTTAAAATGATTCTGGACTACTTCAAGGCTGGCCAAGATGGCGTCATTCCATCCCCATACTTCAACTCCATACAAGAGTTGAGGTATAACTTTACTCTTGTATAGTTTCAGAACAGGGTCTATAAGGCGACCCCCCCCCTGGAGTAGTAAAAGCCCAGGATAGACCCGACCAGTCTTAGTGCTAATGATTTGACTGCTGCAACATGGGAGGACCAGTTTAGAGTCTCTCTAAAAGTAATGCCAAGGTATTTAAATGAATTTCATTGTTTAATTGGGTTTCCAAGAATACTCCAAGAGGAGATCTTTGCCCTGTTCCTAAAAACCATGACCTTAGTCTTATCAAAATTAATAGTGAGAGCTTCTTCTTTACAATAGTGCAGTAGCCTCTTCAAACCAATTTTCATGAGAGAAATTAAGACCATGTCATCAGCATATAACAGGATTGAAAATTTTTGATGGCCCAATGAAGCGGGAGTAAAGTGAGGCCCTAAAAATTGCCCAACTATGTTGTTGATGTAAAGATTAAATAGTAAGGAGGCCAACTCACAACCCTACTTCACACCCTTCCAAATTGGTATTCTGTCAGTTCGGGAGCCAAAGGTTCCTACTCTGACTTGTGCATGGGTATCTTTATGTAGCTTTTGACGCAAGAATAACAAATGATTATCAATGTTCATGTCCACAAGCTTTGACCGCAATCAGGTCCTGTTGATTGAATCAAAAGCAGAGGCCAGGTCAACAAAAGCTACATATAGAGCCTTCAATGGGCTTTGAATACCTGAGAAAGCCAATTGGTGGAGTGGTAGGCAGTGATCAATGGAGCTTAATCATTTCCTAAAACCTGCTTGGACTGGGTGGATAATTTGATTCTCAAACACCCAGTCTTCAAGTTTAGTCAGGAGGTATTTGCCATATAGTTTTGCCACTATATCGAGCAAACTGATTGGTCTGTAATTTTGTGGGGCAGATTTGGTCCCCTTTTTATGTATAGGGACAATAATATTTAACTTCCATCCGGCAGGTATCAAACCTGTTTTATTGAATTGGGGGGAAAAAACTCTAGCCAACACAGGGGACCACCAGTCAGGGGAAGCTTTTTTTTTTTTTTTGAACCCCCCGAAGGGGTATTTTCATTGTTTTTCAGTAGACTACAAAACTGCAAAGAAAAAAATGGGAAGGGACTACATGTATGGATAAAGGAAAGATACCCACACTAACTACAAACCCAAGAGTGAGAGATCATAACCCAGTTAAACTAAATGTTAGTATTACATTTGTTAATAAGGCAATATACTTTTAGAGTTCTTGCTTTGCACTGCTTCTATGTTAGTAAATTAGTTATCTTGAGAAGACTTTCTGAGCATCTTCATTTCTTCAAAGAGCAATTTTCAGAGTCCTTCTGCCCTTACTTTGACTTTCTGTCTCTAAAATAATACAGTTTTCGTCGCACCCATAGCTGCTTTAGCCGCAGAGTCCTTGTCCGATCCAGAGGTTGCTGAGTCACTTGACTTGGTTTCTTCCTCCTTAGATTCTTCCCCCATTCCCAGCTGGCGTCTCAAGAATTCCTTGGCTTTAAAAATGGGATCAATCTTCTCTCTTTTATTGTTGATTTTAAAGATGACACCCTCGGGGATCCCCCACCTGTACTGAATTCCGTTGGTTTGAAGAAAAGAAATTAAATCCTTGTAAGCTTTCCTTTTTTGACGAATTCCAAATGGAATGTCTTTTAAAGGCTTTATAATTGTATTTCCCAGTTTCAGTGGGGTTGCTGAAGTTGCTTTTAATATGGCATCTCTGATCTGTCT